>NC_087160.1:5525000-5557500 GCF_035594125.1 Scylla paramamosain
ACTATCATTAAAATCATGGAAATGCCTTGAAAACTCCCATCTTAGCATTTCAGTATATCCTTAAGCACTTCATTCTCTCAACACTATTTTCAGAGGCTACAAAGGTTAAAAGTCGAGTTCTCATTGGTGTTTTTATGTATTTATAGTGCTAAATAATCATTAAACTATCATGAAAATCATGGAAAGTCCTTGAAAACTCCTAACTTGCACTGGAGTCAATTAAAAGTGTTTGAGATGTTTGAGAAGTCAGACCCTCAAGTCCCGTCTCGCGTGCAGGACGGTTCTTAGAGCAGGCGACCTCTGTGATTTGAAGCCTTGCCGACTAAGGGAGAGAGTTTTCATGGTCTTTCGAAGCTGTTGACTCCGTGGATGTTGCGTGTTGTGAGGTGATCTTACGAAGGCAGGGTTGTGGGTGTTGTTGTTATTGTTGCTGTTATTATTATTATTATTATTATCATTATTATTATTATTATAGGAGTAGTAGTAGTTGGTATAGTAGTAGAAGCACCAGCAGTATTATGTAACGTTATGTAATTATAAACATGGTTGCTTCACAGTTTGGAAGTCCAGGGTTCGAATTTTCAGTCAGGCGGATGCAATTTGAGGATACGTGTGGGATGTGAGTCAAGGAGCTGTGACATTGCAATCCAAGAAGAAGGGAAGGTTAGCAGTCCTGTCTTACTGCTCCTTGTGTGTGTGCGTGTGTGTGTGTGTGTGTGTGTGTGTGTCCTTGCTATAAATGATCTACGACACACCATGAAAGTTGGCAGATAAGCGAGGTATTAAAAATTATATTAGTTATTGTTGGTAGTAGTAGTTATATTAACAGTGGTAGTACCAGTAGCAGCAATTGTAGTACTGTTTCTATTTCTCTGAATGTAGAGCACACAGCTGCAAAATGTAAGGAGGAAAAAGTTGATGTAGTACAAACGCGAGTCACGAACTGAACCTGGGAATGCATGACGCTTCAGACACGAACTTGTTAATCATTCAAATTACTTTTGAGGCATGTGGTGGTAGCAGCAGTACCAGCAGAAGTAATTGTATTAGCAGTATAGTAGCAGTAGTAGCAGGAGCAGTAGTAGTAGTTATTCATGTTGTAATAATTCATGTTGTAATAATTGACAGTAACAGCGGATATTGTCAGATGCCATCACTTAAGGCTCTACGTATAGATCCCAGTGTTGCCTTCCTAATGCTGTCCTACGTATAACACACGGAAGAACAAACATACAGAGGCACAGCACCATTGTGTCACGGGTTCCTGTGTTATGCCAGAGTGCCAACTTCCCTCCATCTCCAAGTGCGGTCAGGTGTTTGGCAGCTGTGTTTACCTAGTTAATGAGGTGTAGCCAGGTGGCAGGGGAGGGGAAAGCCGCCCCAGCCCTGTCATCACCCACTGAGACAATATCTTTCACGTGAGCATCAAGACTTTTTTTTTATAGTTTTATATCGCAAGGCGCCTCTAGGAAACGCGTTTGTGTGTGTGTATGTGTGTGTGTGTGTGTGTGTGTGTGTGTTCAGGGTCTGTGTGCATTGTGTATCATATTTTGTGGCACTGATGACACGAGAGCGAGCGAAAGTTGGTGCACCGTTCAGAGAAGAGTTTATTGTGGTGGTGGTCGGGGTGAGAAGAGGGGGGGGAGGGGGCGTGACTAGTGATGGTGGTGGTGGTGTATAAACCAGGGACGACCAGTAGCCAGTGACCAGTACGACCGTGTGAGTTAGTCAGTGTAGCGGCGACGACGGGACGGGTGGAGTAGAGGTGGTCGTGGCGGTGGAGGTGGTGGTGGGGGTGGAGAGGTGTGGCGATCCTTGGCGGCGGCGTTGCTCGTGACGACATAGTAACGAAACCAGTTAGCGGCAGTGGTGGCAATGATAGTAGGAGCGAGCGAGAGCGAGTCTGAGAGGAAATAAGGAACCAAGAGGAACCATAGCGCACGTGGTCTCTTCATCTCAACGACCTTGGACTTAGTATAAAAAGATGTGTTACATAGTTATGGTGCCGGCATAGAAACATACCAATTAGCGGTGCGTGGCGAGAGTAGTGGCAGTGGCAGCACGATTACCACTAAGAACACACGTCTGAAACTTTTACCCTGGCGCATATGGTCTCTCCAACTGTCTCCATGCCCTCAAATCTCAGGGGACGTGGAGGACTTGGCCGGAGACGAGGCAGAGGGCAAGGTAGAGGCAGAGGCCGAAACAGCAAGCCGCCATCACGACGAGCCAGCCCCGAGATCCAGGTTGGGACTAGGCTAGCGAACACAATCCCCAGCAACGTGGATCCTGAAGGCCAGAATGAGGACTCCAACGCTTTTATGCAATCTTACGACTTCGCCAAGGAAGAGCAGCAGAGGGAGGGTCTGGGCAAGGAGAAAACTGGGGAGATGAACGAGGAGGAGAAGCTACAGAAAGAACAAGACGAAGAAACGCTGAGGAGGATAGAAGAGGACTTGGACAAGATAGATAAAGAGCGGAAAGGAGTGAGGGGAATAAGTTACGAGGAATGGGAGAGAATGATTAAAGAGGAAGCGGAAAATAAGAAAAGAGAGCAAGAGAAGAAGCATGAAGAGAGAAGGAAGAAGGAAATGGAGGACGAGGAGAGGAGGGAAAAGAAAAGGGAGGAGGAAGAGAGAAGGAAAAGAGAGCAAGCCGGAAGAAGAAACAAAAAACCAGGGTATTTTAATTAACTTTTTCCTTTATTTTTCCTTACTTTTTTTCCATGATTTCCTTGCCTCGCATTAGAATAAGAGCATTTCTATCACGGGACTTCCAAACAAACGAGAGAACCTGAGTGTCTAATTAGGGATTCAATTTGAAATGCCTAAGAGAGAGAGAGAGAGAGAGAGAGAGAGAGAGAGAGAGAGAGAGAGAGAGAGAGAGAGAGAGAGAGAGAGAGAGAGAGATAATAGTACCTCGATGTTTACCATATATTAAGGAAACTCTCTCTCTCTCTCTCTCTCTCTCTCTCTCTCTCTCTCTCTCTCTCTCTCTCTCTCTCTCTCTCTCTCTCTCTCTCTCCTTCTTTTCTTCTTTTTTCTTCTTCCTCTTCTTCTTCTTTCTTATTATTATTATTATTATTATTATTATTATTATTATTATTATTATCATTATTATTATTATTATTGTTATTATTATTATTATTATTATTATTATTATTATTATTATTATTATTATTATCATCATTACTATTCTCCTCCTCCTCCTCCTCCTCCTCCTCCTCCTCCTATAATCCTCACTCTTGAATTAACTACTGGTATAAAAAAAAAAAATAGAAGCAACAAAAACAACAACTCTTCCCAAATTAGCACAAGGAGAAGTAGTGAAACAAAGTTAATTTTATTTATATTTATATTTATTTTCACCTCTCTCTCTCTCTCTCTCTCTCTCTCTCTCTCTCTCTCTCTCTCTCTCTCTCTCTCTCTCTCTCTCTCTCTTGAAGTTCCTGAAAATAACAAGCTTAATTTCTTTTCTTTTTTTTCTTTTTTTTTTTGCATCGTCTTGCCAAACGCAGCAACAGAATCGATAGTAGCAAAAGAACATGATTTACTGCGATTGCTGCTAAATATATATATAAAAAAAATAGAGCATATACAGAATGAAAGTCGATCATGGGAAAGAATGCGGAAAATTTGTTGTGTTTTTTGCATTTGTTGTGTTATTGATTGTGTGTTGTTGATGGTGGCTTAGTGGTGATGAAGATGGTGATAACGAGAGGGAGAAGTAGAGTGGTAAGTAAAAGGGAGGAGGAAGGCGAAAAAGAAGAATAAGAAGGAGGAGGAGGAGGAGGAGGAGGTGGTGGTGGCGGTGGTGGTAGAGGTGGACGACACGAAAGAAGGGAATGAGGCGAAAAGGAGATGAGGACAAATTAAACAATATGGATAATGATATGAAAGTAGAAGAGGAGAGAAAAGGAGGAAAAATTAATGAAGAGGAAGAGGAGGAGGAAGATAATGAGGAAGTTGAAGAGTGGTAAAATGAGGAGGAATGAATGAATCAGGAGGAGGAAGAGGAAGAATAGAAAATGAGTAAAAAGAGGAAGGAAGAGAACGAGGAAGAAAATGAGAGGATTTAAGAGAAGATCTAGAGAGAGAGAGAGAGAGAGAGAGAGAGAGAGAGAGAGAGAGAGAGAGAGAGAGAACCACTATGAACAACAGGTATTGGTTTAGCCCACAGTAACCCCACTGCTCCCGTTCCTCCTCACGCCCCCAACAGATCATTGCATCGTGACGTAAACCTTTCCTTCCTGAGTGTCTAGTTTTAGCGTTTGTCGGAAAGCATAATAGCCTTTGCAACGACGCTTCCCTGATGAATTGCTTCCTTGCGTCACCCTTGTCACCTCGTGTTTCTTCTTGTCTTCTCTTTTTCTTTATATATTGTATAGATTTTTCCTGTCCTGTCTTCCTTTAACAATAATTATTAGGGGCTCTCTATGTAATAAGGTGTTGTCTGCTGCAAGATGGTGTATTTCTTCTTGTCTTCTCTTTTCTTCATATATTGTACAGATTTTTCTCGTCCCATGTCTTCCTTTAGTAGTAATCATCAGGACTTTCGGTGCAGTAAGGTGTTGTCCGCCGCGGTGAGGTCTATAGCAGGTAGGGACACGGCAGCACGAGGCATTTTAAGGAAGGCAGTAGGAAACACAAGTAGCATTTAACGGGTCACTTAAACCTCAACGTAATTTTTCTTTTATCTTCCTTTAGCAATTATCCAGAACCTCGTGCACGAAAGTGTTGTCTGTTCCAGGAAGGGCTGTTTCTTCTCGTTTTCTCCGTTTTTTTTTTTTCATATATTGTATAGAATCTTCCTTTAGTAATAAATTATCAGGGCCCTCGGTGTAGCAAAGTGTTGTCTGCTGCAGGAGGATATGTAGGGCGTAGGGACACGGCAGCATGAGGGATAAAGGAAAAGCAGCAACAAACACAAGAAACATGGAAGCAAACACAAGTAGGATTTAATATAATGGTCTTCTTTAATGGAGGTGTGAATGGTACCAGTGTAGTCTCCGCCTTGTGTAGGTTAATTGGCCTTGTGTAAGCTTATCTTCTGGTGTTGTTTTGCCAGATAATTACTCCCTTACTCTGTCAGAAGTGTGGCAACATATCACATTTACTTACAATTTGTTGAGTTTGGTTCCTTTTTTTTTTTTTTCTAATTTTAAATCCTCAGATCTGTTACGATTCTATTAGCTGTCAGGTTTTGTCAGGAAATTCTTTTTTTTTCTTTTTTTTTATGTTCTTCACATTTCGAACAATCCTTTTCAGACTATACTCTTAAGGGTCTGGCAGCTTCAGTGGGCTTTTTTTTTCATTTATTTATCTGTCTTTATTTTTATTCATTTATATATTTATTTATTTGATTTATTTATTCATTTTATATCCTAGGGCAGAGCTGCGAACAAAAGCCACACACACACACACACACACACACAGTGGAATTTAGTCCAGAAAAAAAGATTACTCTAATTCTACTTATGACTAGACTATGTACAAGCGCCACAGCACAACATTACATACGAGTACATAATGCCCACCCCTTCCAGCGTGAACACAGTGTCATGCCACCTCGCAACGTGCACCTCGCAACGTGTGTCTCGTATCCACGGCACTCAACACAGGGAAGAGACACGACCTGAAAAAAACATTACTATTAGCTCATGTAACTTTCAGCGTCAAGAATGGAATGTTTATGGCTACTTACGGGTATTATTCTCTTTTTTAGTCCTGTTTACGATTGTGTGATGTTTCTGTTTGCTCTCTCTCTCTCTCTCTCTCTCTCTCTCTCTCTCTCTCTCTCTCTCTCTCTCTCTCTCTCTCTCTCTCTCTCTCTCTCTCTCTCTCTCTCTCTCTCTCTCTCTCTCATATCTATTTATTCATACACCTACCAATGTATTTATCGATCTGTCTATTTATCTATCTATTTTGTCTATCTAACAATCTATCTATATGTCTTTATATACCTACCTATCTATGTACTTATACATTTATTTATCTGTCTCTTTCTTTATGCCTATCAGTTTATCCATGTATGTGTGTGTAAGTATCTGTCTGTCAGTCTCTATGTCTATTTTATCTATCTATCTTTCTATCTATCTATCTATTTATGTATCTCCGTCTCATCATCCAATGTCTCCCCTGCAGGATGAGCGGACTCAAGGAGCGGCAGGTGGTGACGTGGGTGGGGCGGCGGGAGGGAGTCGGGGTGCGTCAAGTGAAGAAGTCTCTGCGGGAGCTGGTGAACGTGGCTCGCTCGGTGCTGCCCCCTGGCGGCCACCTGTACACCATCTGTGAGCGATACGACACCTACCAGACTGGAGGCAAGTACACACACACACACACACACACACACACACACACACACATGAATGAAAGATGCACTTACAGACACATACACTCCCATGGATATACAGATGGATAGATAGATACGTATGTAAACTGATAAATGGATAGATAGATAGATAAACAGATAAAAAATAAGCTAAACAAAATAGTCAAAAAGGCTAAAAAGTTAGGGGCAACAGTAACATTCATAGACAATCTATATCAAGAGGCAGCATTAAAACAAGTTCGGAAAATAATGCAGGACCAAACTCATCCTCTTAATAATTGTTATATGTTTTTAAGGTCAGGACGAAGGCTGGCACTGCCATTGATAAAAACGGAGCGGTACAAGAAAACTTTTGTCCCCAGCAGTATTGTGATTTTTAACCATTTTTACTCATAGAAACTCTTTTAATGCTTTTTTGTGACACACTTTTATTTATATATAGTACTTCTGGAGCCTGTTTTTTTGCCAAAAAAGAATTTCACATGTATGCATATATGTATAACAATGTGACCAATAAATTATCTTATCTTATCTTATCTTATCTTATCTTATAAAAGGATAGATGGATAGATAACTTGGTAGATAGATAATACACACACACACACACACACACACACACACACACACACACACACACACACACACACACACACACACACACACACACATACAGATGGAGTTAGATAGTGTTCGTTTTCATGGACTTTTTCGCATTACGTGTTTCATAAATAATAGCTTAAACCTGTAGGTCGGTCAAACGAACACACACACCTACAAAACCTACCAAATAATCTACCAACACCTAATTGTAACAGCTTACCTTGACAATCTCTCTTTCTTTACACACACACACACACACACACACACACACACACACACACGAAGAGATAAACAAAGGGAGTGAAAATCGAAGGACAGTCATATATATCCTCCTCTCCTTCCTCTCTTTTTCTCCTACTTTCACTTTAGATATGTATTCCTCCTCCTCCTCCTCCTCCTCCTCCTCCTCCTCCTCCTACTCCTCCTCCTCCTATTATACGTCACAGTCCTGCGTCTTTCTTGTTTAAATGTTGTGCTTTATCACAAACAGCCTCGTAAGGACCATCAGATATTCCATTGTTTGTTCTTTCTTCGTGTTCTTTTGTGTTCTTTCTCCGTACTATCCACCACAACCACCACCACCACTATGCTCCTTCCAGCACCCCTTCCTCTTCTCCGTATTCTCGTGCTCCCCTCCGCTGCCTCACCCTGAACACTCACTGCTAACTTTGCTCCCCTCTCTGCCTCCATTATGCATGATGTTACACGCCTTAATGACCCCTCTCTCCCTCCTCCTTCTCTTCCATAAACTCGTTCTTGTAACTTTTTTTTCTTTTTTGTACTTTTCTAGACTCTCTTCATTATTTTCTTCCACTCTCTCTCCTCTGTACGCATCGCTTCCTCAATTCACTCATCTTGTCGTCTATTTTCTTCTTCTTCTTCTTCTTCTTCTTCTTCTTCTTCTTTTCTTCTTCTTCTTCTTCTTTTCTTCTTCGTCCCTCCCTCAGATCTGTTCCTTGATAGCCCTCAAAGATCTTCGCCCTAATGAAAGGTCTCCTGTTGTCTGTTCTTCCTGTGCATTTCTATCTACCTGACCTTGTGTGACCTTATTCCCTTTGTCAGTAATAACCTTCCTCCTGTTACTAGCTATTTACAATCTCTCATATGGTGCTGTTATGTTGCTTGTCTTGTTATCTTTTATTGTTATGTCCCTGATTGCTGCTCCTCTGGCCTTGCTAACTGCATGCCTTCCCTCTCTCGCGTCCTCGCTGCACAAGGCTTTCTTCTTCCTCTCTCCCCTGTTATGTCCACTTCACTACTGCAAGAGTTAACCAGTGCCCTCACTCTTTCATCTCTTTCACTAGTGAACTATGAAACTCATTGCGTTTTCTCTCTCTCTCTCTCTCTCTCTCTCTCTCTCTCTCTCTCTCTCTCTCTCTCTCTCTCTCTCTCTCTCTCTCTCTCTCTCTCTCTCTCTCTCTCTCATTCCTATGAACTTAATTGTTTCTAAAGAAGAATATTGGGACATCGAAACTAAATAATTATTGCCCTCAGTTTTTTTTTTTTTTTCTCATTTTCTCTGCCCTTGACCGATCTCTGTAAAGATATAAAGGGCTGCTCACGTACAGTACTTGCATTATTATTATTATCCTTATTAATGATAATAATAATAATAATAATAATAATAATAATAATAATAATAATAACAATAACAATAACAATAATAATAATAATAATAACAATAATAAATAAATAAATAAATAGGTAGATAGATGAATAAATAAAATAAGATACATGAAAATAAAAAAAAAAACTTGAAATACTCACAACTTAGCATTTCAGTGTATCCTTAAACACTTCATTCTCGCAGCACTACATCCAAAGGCCACAAAGACGAAAAGTCGAGTTCCCATTGGTGTTTTAATGTATTGATAGTGCTGAATGACCATTAAACTATCACTTAAATCATGGAAAGTCCTTGAAAACTCCCAGCCTTGTACTCAATGCCTCTCTTCCTCTGTGAATGCACCCTCTGAACTGCCACACGCCCCTGCTGTCATAAACTAAAGAACCAACAATTCTATCCACTGTATCGACACTCTTATACATTTTTCTCCTTCTCTCCCTACCCAACTCCCTTCTCTCATTTCCTAATTCCTCCTTTCGTATGCTCTCCCTCTCAGATTCCCTTTCTTCTTTCACTAATTAATGTTCTCTCTTATTCTTTTCTTCCTGAACTCTCCTTCCTGATTTGTATTTAATTCCTCTCCCCTTCCTCTCTGTCTTCTTCCTACCTTACGCCTTTTCTCTTCTTTCTAACACCACCACTCCACGTCTCCCCTTCCTTTCTATCACTCAGTTCTCTGTCTGTCTGTGTATCTCTTTCTCTCCTCTCCCTTTCCTCTTCTTAACTCGCATTATTAAAAATTTCCTTAGCTTCCACTCTCTGAACTTTTATACCTCTTCACTCCAGCTCCTCCTCCTCCTCTTCATCCACCCCTTGCAAACTGATGTCTTTTTTATTTATTTATTTTTTTCTTGTTCTTCTTTTGTATCTTTAGAGTGACATTCCTTCCCTTTCAAATGTCTTTCAGTACCTTCTCATATGTTTCTTTTATTCCCTTCCTCTTGAGTAATTTCATAAGGGTTCAAGCTTTTTTTTTTTATTATTTCATAGTTTATTAATTTGAATAATTCTTCCCCTTGTCTTTTTGTCTCTGTCTCTGTCTCTGTGCATCTCTCTGTCTCTATTTCTTTATGGTTCTCTCTCTCTCTCTCTCTCTCTCTCTCTCTCTCTCTCTCTCTCTCTCTCTCTCTCTCTCTCTCTCTCTCTCTCTCTCTCTCTCTCTCTGCGTGTCTGTTTGTCTCTGTATCTCTGTCTCTGTGTCTCAATATCTCTGTCTGTATCACTGTGTCTATCTCTGTATCTCTGTCTCTTTGTCTCTGTTTCTGTGTCTCTGTCTCCTTCTCGACTTTTACCTTAGAAATATAATCAGACCACTCATTCCTTGAAACTCGTATAGAAATAGGTTATGTAGAAATTCGTTCGATGAATGACTGAAAGGGACTCAGTAATTGGGCTGTTACTGCCGAATCAATAAAGAGCTTTGAAAGAAGATTAGATCAGTATATGGATAGCGGGTGTTTAGGTAGATTTATGTGTAGGGATAATTAGATGGATTAGGGAGTGATAGTTGGGCGTAGGCAGGTAGGTAGATAGGTTTTCTACAAGGGTAGGGGTGATGGCTTCTTGCATCTTCCCTTGTGATCTAATGTTCTTATAATAATAATAATAATAATAATAATAATAATAATAGTAATAATAATAATAATAATAATAATATAGTAGTAGTAGTAGTAGTAAATAAATAAGTAAATAAACAACAACAAAAAATATACCAATTATTCAACAACATAAACGCGATTTTTTCATTATTGAAAGGTGAAAGGAGAGAAAAAATTATTAACCTCACCCTTATCTAATCTTCTCCTGCCCACCACTCGCAGGACTGTACCCGTTGCTGCACGTCAGCGAGGACAGCGCCACGGTGAGCAAGCTGATGCACTCCGGCGCCTTCCTCGACACCGACGCGCTGGGCCAGGACAACCCCGTGGACCAAGGTGAGAGGGCAAGCGGCAGGCGGGGTGAGAATGAGAAGGGAAGCGAAGAAAATAGATGAGGTAAACTAATGAGAATAGGTAAGAAACGAGGAAAATTGATGGGATAGAGTGAGAATAGGTAAGAAGCGAAGAAAATAAATGGAGTAGAGTGAGAATAGCTAAGAAACGAAGGAAATAGATGCGGTAGATTAATGAGAATAGGTAAAGAACGAAGAAAAGAAATTATATGATGCATTAAAGAGTTGGGTTAGGATGAGAAGGGAAACAAAGAAAACGGAGAGGATTTATATTGTGCACTAACATTGTGGGTAGGATTGAGAATGGGAGGGAAAACGAAGAAAAAACAAGGAAAGTTTGAAGTGATGGGCTAAGAGACTAAGTGAGAATGGAAAGAAAGCAAAAAAAAGAAAACTTCGAAAATAAATCAAAAGAGGAGGCTAGCTAAGAACAATAAAAAAAAAAAAAAACGAAAAAAAATACCCATCCAATTCTCAAAGCGTGATCAGAGAAATATTCTGAGTTCCGAGTCAGCCAATTTAGATCTGCAGGCATCTCGTTACTCTTCGTGTTAGCTCAAGTCGCAGGAAAGTAGGGAAGGTCAGAAAATAAAGTCATGCAATGAACCATATTCTGAAACACTTCTGCGCCGCATCCTCACTACTTTCAAAAGCCTATAGTTGACTTTACGCGGACTTTGAAGGATGTTTTTTTTACGCTTCAGGTGACATATTAACAAAGTTTCTACAGTATTAACAGAAGAAACACACGTGAGAAACCAGCTTATCTCTGTGGCCTTTGAAAATAGTCGTAATGAGAGAGCAAAACGTTTCTAAATGCTGTATATTGTCAGGCAGTGTGGTAGATGGATGTTTGTGTGTTGGTATGTATGTTGTATTGGAAAGTGTGGTGAGTGTTTGTGAATAATGGTGATGAGTGACGGTGAGTGGTGATGAATATTTAG
Source organism: Scylla paramamosain (assembly GCF_035594125.1). Taxonomy (NCBI): domain Eukaryota; kingdom Metazoa; phylum Arthropoda; class Malacostraca; order Decapoda; family Portunidae; genus Scylla; species Scylla paramamosain. The sequence continues at coordinate 5,536,453 of NC_087160.1, forward strand.
TGTTGATAAGTGTTTGTGAGTACTGATGAGTCTGGGTGATGAGCGTTAACGAGTGATGGTGTTTGAGTGATAGTGTTTGACAGTGAATATTTAGTGTTGGTGAGTATGAATTGGTGGGTGTTTATGAGAGTTGGTGAGTTAGTGCTTAGAGCTGATGAGTCTTGGGGAGTGTTGATAGGGTTGGTGAATGTTGACGAGTAATAGCGAGTGAATCATTGGTGTTAGTGAGGCGGTAAGCTGCTTGGTGAGTGTTGGTGAGTGTTGTTAAATGAATCATGAGTGTTGGTGAGCCTGTAAATTGCTTGGTGAGTCTTGGTGATTGTTGGCAGGTCCTCTATAACTCTTCCTCCATCGGCTTGTCACAATGGATACACTTCTTATCGTCTTATCACCTGAACTAAGTCTCCTCCTCCTCCTCCTCCTCCTCCTCCTCCTCCTCCTCCTCCTCGGTAAAAAAAATAAATTCGCTGAGGGACAAAACCTTCCTCTGCATTAGTTTTTTTTTTTTCCGAAACTCAAAATCAGTGCTTGCGTGCGTCAGAGAGAGAGAGAGAGAGAGAGAGAGAGAGAGAGAGAGAGAGAGAGAGAGAGAGAGAGAGAGAGAGAGAGAGAGAGAGACTTATGTAAATGTTTGCATGTGTGTGTGTGTGTGTGTGTGTGTGTGTGTGTGTGTGTGTGTGTGTGTGTGTGTGTGTGTGTGTGTGTGTGCACGAATCCAAACGACGACATGAGCAGAGGAGGAGCTGGAGGAGGAGGAGGATGAGGAGGAGGAGGAGGAGGAGGAGGAGGAGGAGGAGGAGGAGGAAGGAGAAGAGGAAGGAAAGCTGAAATATGAGAGGAAAAGTAAAGAAACCGCTCACAAAACTGCGACGTTGGAATATTTACATGAATCTCTCTCTCTCTCTCTCTCTCTCTCTCTCTCTCTCTCTCTCTCTCTCTCTCTCTCTCTCTCTGTATTTATGCATGTATGTATTTATGCATGTATGTATCCATCTCTTCTCTTATCTCATTCTATTTATTTATCTATCTATCCATCTGTCTGTTTACCTGTCTGTCTATCTATCTATCAACAGTATATGTCTATCAACACACACACACACACACACACACACACACGTCAAGTTTACCTATTGAATTATACATTGAGGCAAAAATTCCAAGGTAAATGTGGTAACTTAACTATTGACACACACACACACACACACACACACACACACACACACACACACACACACACACACACACACACACACACACACACACACACACACACACACACACACACACACACATTACTCAGTACCTCCTATAATTTTCCTCACCAACAATACCATTTCCTTTATTCCTCATCTTTCATTCACTATACACATACTCATACTCTTATTTTCTTCACCAACAATAGCCTTCCCTTTATTCCTCACCTTTGCAATCACTGTCCCTCTTAGCTTTATTCTGTACACAAGAAGAGAAGTCTCGTCGTCCCCTGCCAAGTGTGCTAATACCATTCTCTTTATTTTTCACCTTTATAATCACTGTCCTTCTTAGCTTCACTCTGTACACGGGAAGAACATTCTGGTCGTCTCCCGGCAGGTGTGTTTGAGGAGGTGGGCAGCGTGCGGCCTCCTCTGCACGCTCAGGACGCCAACGACTTCGTCCTCGTTGTCTCCGCCTTCAAGAGCATCGAGGTGGAGCCCAACCCAACGCTCATTAAGGAGTGGAAGGTGCGTGGGGGAATGGGGACGCGAGGAGGAGGCTGGGAGAAGGGGAGGGTAGAAGGTGCGTGGGAGGGGCAGGGAAGAAGGGAAGTGGACGAGGGTGATTGGCAGGTGGCTGGAATGGACAGGTGACTTTTTAGGAACTGGATGGTGACTAGAGTGTTTGAACGAGTGAGTAAAGGAAGTGAAAGGTTGCTGGAGGGACTGGATGGTGGCTGGAGTGGATGGATGAGCGAATGAAGGGACTGTGTAGTGATTCAAGGCCCTGGAATAGGACTGGAGTGAATGGACGAGTGAATTAAGAAGCTGGAGAGCGACTAGAGTGAACAGACGAGTGTGAATGAAGGGACAGATAAATGACTGGAGGCACTGAAAGGTAAATGATGAGGATTAACAGTCAGCTTTGTAACTGGAAATTGACTGGAATGAATGGACGAATGAATGAAGGGACTGGAACATGACTGAAGTACTTGAGAGACAGCCAACTTCCAGAAACCGGTGAAGTGTGTGTGACTCTCTAGGATGTGATGATGGCAGAGGGTGATACAGGAAAGGTGGCGGAGTGTCATGGGCTGATGTCTGACCTGGAAGGAAGAGGAATGTAGTATATGAAGAGGATTCTTTTTCTCATTTGAAAGTATGTGTGGGATCGGTGGAGTGTGGCTGTTTTAGTAGTGAATGCTGGGCGAGTGCAGGATTTCTTTGTCGCTCCTCTTCATGTCTCCCAAATTTTACTATCCTACATATCCTCTCCATTCTCTTCACTTCTTCCCTCTCTACACTCCTCCACCGTTCCTTTTCCTTCGCACGCCTTATTCAGTCAGTTCCCCCTCCCGTGCAGGCGTGGACAGGGGCTCGGGCCTTCCTGCAAGACATCATGATGGCGGGGCTACAGTGCCTCAGGATTAGGTTCCTGGTGAAGGCGGCGCCGCTAGAGGACCCTGGAGGCTTCACCTACATCCTGATGACCGAGGTGGGTGGGTGAGAGAGAGAGAGAGAGAGAGAGAGAGAGAGAGAGAGAGAGAGAGAGAGAGAGAGAGAGAGAGAGAGAGAGAGAGAGATTTTAATTTTCTACTTGTTTTGTCATTTCTAGTTTTCTGTCTTATCTTTTTAACATTATTATTTTAGTAGTAGTAGCAGTAGTAGTAGTAGTAGTAGTAGTAGTAGTAGTAGTAGTAGTAGTAGTAGTAGTAGTAATAGTGGGAGTAGTAGTAGTTGTTGTTGTTGTTGTTGTTGTTGTAGTTGAGGCAGTAGCAGTCATTGTTGTTGTTGTTGGTGGTGGTGGTGGTCACGATGGGATGTTCCTGTTTTTGTTATTATTGCTGTTAGTTTATGATTTATATGCCTCCTCCTTCTCCTCCTCCTCCTCCTCCTCCTCCTCCATCAGCAACACCACCATCCTCATCGTCATTAACACTGTCGTTTTCAATTTTCCCCCTCAACTCGGTACCTATTAATAGATCAACCTTTGTGTCTTCCGAAGTACTAACTGCTAGATTAATGAGTGTTATTTATTACAATTAGAATTCCATAACAATCCACTTATTTCTTTATTGCATTACTAATTCGTTCTGCTGTTCACTCTTGGGTCTCTCTCTCTCTCTCTCTCTCTCTCTCTCTCTCTCTCTCTCTCTCTCTCTTCATTCATGTCTCGAAAAGGAAAAATAAATAGAAGAATCTAGTAAAATTTCCAGATACACACAAAGTATCGACAAGCAGATAATATGGAACAAAATAATAACAATAATAGAATGCAAATAATCAGTCGCTTCTCTCACTGCATGACACTTTCCTCCTTTGCCCGCCAGGTGGCCATCAACAAGCCGAGCGACGAGGGCAGCATCGTGGACCTGGTGCAGAGGTTCCGCGTGGAGCGCTGGTCGGGCTACAACACCATCTACCGGCGCTAACTGTAACCAGCCTCCCCTGTTGCTCCCGGCCACCCGCCCGCTACCTACTCATATTTATTCTGATGTGTGGTTAATAAGGAGACTTTTATTTCATTCCATATTCTCTGCAATGGTGAGTGTATTTATCCCGGTGTGTGGTCAATAAGGAGACTGATGGTAGTACATATGTAGTAATGGGACTTTTACGTAGTCGTCGTGTCATTCTGTTGTAATTACGAAGCCGTTCATTGTTTCGGAACACGAGTCTCACTTCTTTCTCTTCGTCCTCGTTGCCGCCCAGGCCGCCACATGTACTCATACTTGTTTCTGCGTTACTTCCTGTTCTGAAGTATGTATTTGTCGTATTATAAAGTTTAAGGCAACTGTGATGAAATGCAACGAGTAAGTATTATTAGTTCGGTGGTTCGAAGCCTCTTTGTATTGTGTCCTGCCACTGCTAGGTGGCGCAGCGGTCGCCTGTGTGGCTGTGAGAAGGTGCGGTAGTATTCTGCTGACTGAAGTGAAATTAACTCGGTGAGTTGTATTAACTCACCTTTTCTTCTGCGACAGAAGAAAACTGGACCTGGCAGCCCCTTGTGTGTCTGGTGAGTACGTAAACTGAGAATGGGAGGCTGGATGCGGTAGGTGAAGAAATGAAAGGTTTAGGGAGGTGTAATTGGGAAGGTGTAATGGAGGCTTGAGTGTTCCCTACCGGCAACCATTATGAGTTTCAGCGCGCTTACTTGCCTATTTATTCTATCGTCCATCCATGTTTTCGTCGCGTTAGGAGCAACCTATTCGTAAGCACAGGTGTGTTGTCCATCGTGTTGCCTTTAGCTGAGTTGTACACGTAACCTGCTGAGTATTTGGCGGCGCTGATGGGAGGGGTGGTGGTGATGGTGGAGGCGCAGTGTGAGGCGGCAGATTAACAACACGAAGGCAGAGGTGGAGGAGATGGACTCAGGTGAATGTGATTTTAACAGTTCTCAACCTGCGTTTATTTTCACATATTGTTTACTGTTTTAATAAGCTTGCCTTGTTTTATCTGAACTATTGTCAGTGTTTACTTTTTACTTAGGTTATTTGTTTTAATTCTCGCATTTTTTTTTTTTTTCATTTACGCGCGGAAAGTTCTCGCCTCTTACTGTAGTCTCTCTCTCTCTCTCTCTCTCTCTCTCTCTCTCTCTCTCTCTCTCTCTCTCTCTCTCTCGTGCGCAAAGTTCGCGCCTCGTATGTCTGTAGCTTGGCGGCGTTGAGGGAAGCCCAGGCGGCCAACTCGAGAGATCCCGATGTGTTTTTATGTTTTCGTAATTGCTTCTGCTCTCTCCTTTCATTCCTGTTATATTTTTCTTACCCTTCTTTACTCTCCCGTTTCACTCTCTAAGATTCGTTATTGTATGGGTGTGATTAGAGCGTCTAAAACATTCCCCTCAGTTTTTTGAGTGGTGGTTGTGGTGGTGGTGCTGGTGGTGGTCAGGGTCTTCAGGCGGTAGAGGTTCGAGAATAGCGAGCCGAAGTATGACATCACGCCTGGTTCTTTCTCAACATATTTACTGGTTTTGATCTAACACTAGTGATAAGGGAAGTGGTTATACGTGATAGGCCTAACACTTTTGATGTGGCGGGTTTTGCTGTACTCGTATATGTTAGTTAGTTGGTTTTGTTTTTCGTACTCAGTTTTTTTGTTTTGTTTTTTTTAAATACCAATATACGACCTATAGCTTGGGTGAGTTAGTAATGTAAATGTTCTGTGCCATTAGTGATTGACGGGTAGATTCTCTTCCCCTTGATTCGTCATAATTACGTGCTACCGTGAAAAAAAAAAAAAAAGCACTTCGTTTTCTTCTGCTTCTTCGATGTTTACCTAAAGTAGCTTTCATTGGATTTCAGTGATCTGTTTGTGTTAAGTCAGTCTTCGGGCAAGGAGCAATTTATCTTATTTTAAGGCGAATCAGGATATGTATGCAGAGGAATTGCATGCACGCCCTGCCTGTCTTCTGGTTGTGTTTGTGGCGACTCGTAGTCATATTATCAAATACAGCTTTTATATAATTTTATCAATCAAATCTAAACCCAACTACGGTGTGATATCAGCGAGTGTAATGAAGGAAGGGTATATAGGAACCGTGATAGTATTTCAATTTATTAATGTATGCTGAGCTCAGTATTATACATCTTGTCGCTTTACTCGTGCATCTCAAGACCTTTGTAACCTGTGTCGATTACTGCACATTTTCTTCCCTTGTCACACGATCGATGGGCAAGTGTGATGGTTCAGCATAAGAGTGGAGAATGCGTGGAAGCTAAACATGTAGACGTGCGGAACTGAAACGCCCTTTTTGCTCCAGTAGGCTCGTCAGCGATACAAAACTCAACCACGCTCGTCAAGGAAACTGGTGAGAAAAACTGCCTGACTACCACACTCGCCCAGTGATCGTGTGACAAGGCCTGTACCCACGCCACAGCACCTCGTCAACTGGTCCTGGTGACTCTACAGCCTTACCTTCCCCGTGACACAACACAATACTCGGGGACTCACTAAGCGTCCCTCAACCGTCCTTGCCCTCAGAGTGCGTGGCGCCTCACCTGTGCGGTCTGAGTGGCGGAGCATGAAGGATATTATCTTAGCGGGCATCAACATTACACGGTTTTGTGAAGTTTACAGTATTGTTTGAAATCTTGCGTGTTTCCATAGTGTGTACATTGCATTAAAAGTAGTTTGTGGTAATGTTTAAAATTGTTTCCAAAAGTAGCAACGTGATGTTTCAAAAGTACATAATAGATTCCAGAGTACAGCCAAAGAACATTATTGCTCAGGCGTTCGTCTCTCGGCCAGGCAGTGCTGATGTGACGTGACGTGACGTGATGGCGGGACGAGGCGCGGAGTGTGGGGTAGCTAGAAGAGGGAGAGAACCAGAGGCAGTTCAGGCAGCCGGTTCTATGAGGCATGTATCATGTAATGATGCTCTGCACACAGTATTTTCTCAGTAAAAAGAGGCAACGTTCATTCGTGACCCTAATGGGCGCCGTATGATTTCATTGTTGCGGTGTCATAACTTTAGCTCGACTTAACAATTGTCTGGTAACGTTCCTAACCAAAAGCCTCACCAACTGGCATTACCAACATCTAGATTCCACTTCACAGTCGTTGTTTTTGTGGTGGTGGTGATCACAAAACGAAGGTCCCTGATTCCATAATGTTGGCACTGATTTGGTGGTGGTGGTAGTGGAGATCGCCACTCTTGGTAACGATCACAACATTAGGAAAAGACCGTGAAATCGGGTCTTTAATTTACATTTACCGTCACTACTACCCAACATGACCCGCCACACGAAACAATTAGCAGCAGCAGAAGCAATGCGTGAAGTCTTTATAAGCATCTACAATAAAGTTACGGGTGAAAAAGAATACATTTTGCAGTTTCTTCCCAGTTCAAAAATTGGGTGTAGAACAAGTAAAGATGTCTCATAGTGATTGGTGATTAGAGAAAGGTGTACCAAGTGACAGTGAATGGGTTAAGCTTTTAAGACGAGTGGTCGACTGCTGCTTCCCGCTCACTCGTCTCGGTACGCCAAGGTTCGAGCGCCTGGCCAAGTGCGTCTAGCAAAATGTTCCTCCGCTGCACACCACACACGTACGAGTAGTTCCAAAGCACAGGACTGTTTCCAAAGAACCACAAATGTTTCCAGTATTAAACAAATTGTAATCGTTACTCAGCAATAAAGTGTTTTTAATATTCGTTTGCTTTCAATAGTGTGTGTGTGTGTGTGTGATGGTGTTGATCATGATGGTTATTGCGGGTTTGTTTCATACGTAGATAACTCTTTCACTGATGTGGTCATCCTTCCTTACATTCAGAACACTGTGAAAACTTTTTGCCTGGGTACATAAAAAAGAGAGGGAGTGGGAGATTGATGTTGTATTGTTCTAAGTAACACAACGGTTTAAGAGAATATAATAGAAAAAGAAGCATGTAAGATTTGACGATTATAGAAAATATGGTCTGCCAGTGAAAGAATTAATTGGCCATAGATGTACTTTCAGAAATAATACCTACCTTGCAACATTAAAGTGAACCAAAATACTCACGGAACTAATGATGATGATGATAATAGTAATAATAATAATAAAAATAATAATAATAATAATAATAATAATAATAAATTCTAAAGGTCAAGTTAAAAGCATACGAAGCTGAAAAATAAAACTCATAATTGATATAGAACGTTGAAAATATTAAACACAAAACTATGCGTACATACATAAGTGAATATAATACATTTTCAGCCACAAATACAGAAAACCCGATCAAAGCTAAAAATAAGTACATTACACACACACACACACACACACACACACACACACACACCGCTTGTCACTGTAAAGATCTCATGCTGATTTTATGTTTTTTCACGTGTTTTCGTTGCGTATCTGTTATCCTGATCTTCATCGCTTCGATCTTTTTTTTTTTTTTCATGCCTTTTTTTTATGAATTACCTCACTTTGAATTTAGTTATCTGATGTTTGTCATTTGGAGCGCGGTTTTCCATATTTTCACATGTAGTCTATACTTTTTTATTTCATATATATATATATATATATATATATATATATATATATATATATATATATATATATATATATATGGGAGAAAAAAAATAAGAAATTAATGTGAGCACCTTCTTCATCTGCCACCCTGAACGTTTGCTGCGGAGATAGGAACCAGCGTGCAGAGGGGACGTGTACACGTTTGCCGCACGGACATCTCACACCAAGGAGCCGCTCACTGTACTGGTGGACACCTGTGCCACGGATTGCTTCTATATAAGCCACACCGGCCTGGAGAAGGTGACGCACCATTCAGGGAAGTGTCTGCTGCCGCCGCGATGAGTCTTGCAGGACTTTGGACGTCTTGGAGGCACAGTGGTGGAGGTGATAGCCATTCAAGTATGTGACTAACCTCGTGTTGGGAATGAAGCTTGGGACTTCACCTCCACCCACGCTGAGCTCCCGCTGTTCACGCCGCCGCTTAGCTTAGATTGAGACTCATTTTATGCTGTTGACGGATCGTGAGTGTTGCATTTTGTGTGACGGTTCGTTCAGGTTACCTCACTCTGAACGCTACGAGATGTGTGTAGTTTTGCCGTCTCATTTACGATTATTTATTTATTTATTTATTTTATTTATTTATTTTTCTATTTCTTTCCTTTTATTTCTTTACTTTCCCAATTATTGCAGTGACAAGAGCGCCATTGCGAGAGTCAATTTGCAATCCACTCCCATTATAACCATTGCTTCACGCCCCCTCCCTTATCCCTTCACCCTCTACCTCACTCTTCCTTTCCCTCACCTCTCCCTTCCCCACTCCCCCTTCCCCTTTTTCCACTCCACCACCTTCCCCTTCTTCCATTCTACCACTTCCCCTTCTTCCCCTTCCTTTTCCGTTTCGCTCCATTACCACCGCACGCCAGCACACCCTTCCCTCTTTTCTTCCCCATTCCCTTCTTTACTACCCCCTCCTCCTTCATTCCACAAGCCTGTCTCCTTTTCATGCATGTGCCACAAACAACAAGAGGAAACATGTTAAAGAAATCGTAAAACTCGATGCGTTTTTTTTTTTTTTTTTCTATTTATTTAATTGAAGAAAAATACCTCCAGATATCAGTAAAAATATATTAAATAAACTCTGTCATCTTCTCAACAACGTAATAATGCATTCAGGGTGACGGTCACATACACACACACACACACACACACTCGCGAGACACATGCATACATTGTTTTATTTTGAAGCGGAACGGGACGAGATGGATGACGGTGTTTAGAGCGAAGGGAGGCTGTTCTCGTGTGTGTGTGTGTGTGTGTGTGAGGGTTGATAAGCTACTTATTATACAGTTAAACATCAAAAGAAAGAGTGTATACGTGATTAGTATTTACCTAATTATAGCATGCAGAGTCTGAGTAGGATTCTGCTTTGTTTGTGTGTGTGTGTGTGTGTGTGTGTGTGTGTGTGTGTGTGTGTGTGTCAGCTTGGTTGTGGTGGCTGATGTAGCGACAGGACTTTTGGAGAAACCTGAAAGCGTGCCAAGTTTATCCAGGGCGTAGCGGAACAGGTGGAGTGCATTGAAATATACTAGGTCGATCAGGATTGTTGGAGGCGCGGAGGAGTGTTGAGGTGGTGGGGTGGTGGCTGGCTATACACAAGGCGGGTGAGGCAAGGCGGGGCGGGGCAGTGGGAATTCATAGTGGTTGCTTGCTGTGATGACTGTCCGCTTGCAACACTCCTTTTGAAGCTTGCAACACATTAGAAGCTTGCAACACCATTAGAAGCTTGCAACACCATTAGAAGCTTGCAACACTCCATTTGAAGTTTGCAACACTTCAGTTGAAGTTGGCAGCACTCCATTTGAAGCTGGCAACACCAACTGAAGCTTGCAACACTCCATTTGAAGCTTGCAACATTCCATTTGAAGCTGAAGTTCGTGCGTAGCAAGCCCAGATCACAGTTAAGTTTGGGGTCCAGCTCGGGAGAATGACAAGGCTCCCGTGACCCTGCAGGATCTTAGTTCTGAGGCAACTTGTCGAAGAGGTACTCGCCAAGCCCCGGGCCGACCCGCTCCAGGCTCGTGACGTACTGACTCAGCGTGAAGATCTTCTCCACCTGTTGGGGCGACGGGAACAAGACCAGACGTAAAGATTAACACACAGTTGCACTTAATTCGTCCTTTCGTTGTTATAAAGACTTGTTTTACGTTTTCCCTATGGTTTCAATTGACAGTTAATTAATGAAGATTCAGTAATGATGATTTAATGACCTTACGTTAACGTGGTGATATGAAGACAGAAGTCAGGAAAATAAAACAAAATAAATCATACGGGCAACAAAAACTTAAGTGTATCTTGGCGGGAGGGGAGGGAGGGAGAGGAATGCACGTATTATTGAGAAAACTCTAACCTGCTATTGATGAAAACGCAAAACTGTGTGTGTGTGTGTGTGTGTGTGTGTGTGTGTGTGTGTGTTTTACCTGAGGAATATCACTTTTCTACGTTGTGAAAGTAGTTCACCAGTTTTTAGTTATTTTTTTTTCATGCATTTCTCATACCAGGTTAGAGTTTTCCCAATAGCACAGGTGTGTCGGCGTGTTACCTGCGTGTTGAGGAAGCTGGTCTGGATGAAGGTGGAGGCGTGGGTGTCCTCGTGCTGCTGAGCCACCAGGTGGAGCTCCAGCAATGCCTGTGGCGAGGCGAGGCGCGTTACCCTCATGAGACACACTGACTGACTCTCTCCCGCGGCTCCTTCCTTGCTCATCTTCCTCACTGATCTGCCTCGCCAACCCTCAACTCTATCTTGTCCTCCTCCTCCTCCTCCTCATCATCATCATCATCATCATCATCAATATCCTTCTCATCATCATCATCATCAATATCCTTCTCATCCTCATCATTCCTTTCCTTTTCTTCCTTCTCCCCTCCTTCTTTTCCTCCTTCCCCCTCCTCCTCCTAATCATAATCATCTTAAAGCTCTTCATTCATAAACCACCTCCATTATAATCCCCTCTTTCTCCACATCATCTGGATAAACACACACACACACACACACACACACACACACACACACACACACACACACACACACACACACACAAGCCTAACATCTCTAAATTATCAAAAACTGCAGAACCGCCTCTATACAACAAAAATACACCAAATTGAGTATTATTTTTATCTTCATTACTGTATTTTCATCATCGTTATTCATTATTTCATCCACATGCAGACCAGCTTCCCTCTCCCTCTTCTTCTTCCTCTTCCTCTGACCCTCCCTCCCTCCGCCTTTTCATCTTTTTCCCCCCCCCCGGTAAAGGTGAAGGAAGGAATTTGGGTCATGGATGGAGAATCAACAGCTCAATTGGTGCTTCTAGATTCACTATATTTTCATAACTAATAAAGAAAATGGTGTGTGGTGTTGCTGCGTCTCTTATATACAGTCATATTGTAGTATTCTCTCACTATAAATATCTTGCTCATTTCTCCTTCCTTCCCGTCCTCCTTATGACTGTTACTGCGCAAACTGTCACTCATTTGTTTCCCTCCTGCCCATTCCTTTCGTCCTGTTCTCCCTCTACAATGTGTTCTTTCGTCCCTTCCCTGCAAGCCAGCTACATCACCTTTCCCTGTTTCCCCTCTCCCTTTGTCTTTATCTTCCCCCATTCCTCTTACCTATTCTTCTGCCATTTCCTTCCCTCCCTGCTTGAAACGAGGCCTTGTTTGTTCTCACTCTTATCCTTCGCTCCGCCTCACCTCTCCCAACACATCCCACTCATCCTAACACTGCACCACCAAGTTTAGTTCTCTCTCCTACTCTGCCCACTCCGATAACACACTTCCCGGCTATTTTCAGGTAATTACTAGCGTGTTACTGAAATTCACAAAATCTATAACTTTTCCCGTTATTTTCGTTCATTGATACTTTCTGATTACGCTCATGACAGTATGTTGTTTGTTTTCGCCGTTTTTTTTTTTTTTTATACTGAATTTCCGCTAACCACTGAACTGACCATTCGTGATATAACTACCTTTTCCTCCCTACCCCATTTTCTACCTCCACCTCCCTGCCCTCTTTTCTCCCTCCTCCACCTCCTGGCAATTTTTTCTCCTTTCCTCCAACCCCTTCCTTCCTTCCACCTCAGTAATCTCCCCCTTTTTTTTTCTCCTCCATCTCCCTATAGCCTTTCCTTCCTTTCCTTCTCTTGACCCTCCTTTCCCCTTGCCTTTCCTCCTCTCCCTCCTCGCATCTGACCCACTCTTCGCCACTCTTACCTGGTTCACGGACTTCTCCATATCCAGCGCCTTCTGCATAGCCTCAAGTCCCGTGCCCCAGTTGATGGTGGTGGGGGCGGACACAGGTAGCATGGTCACAACGCCTCCGCGCATGCTTTGGTACTTCGACAGCGTCCCGGCCCGCACCTGCTGCTCTTCCGCCATCTGCTGGAAGAACTTTTCGAACCCTGGGAGAGAGACGTCGCAGCTGCCGAAATGGTGAGCCTGACGGAGGAGGAACGGCAGCAGGAGGAGGAGTTAGTGGTGTGGGTTTTGGTGTTTATTTATCTAGTTGGAGGAGGAGGAGGATGATGAGAAAGAGCAGTCAGATGTGTGAGTGGTACTTTCTTATCTAGTTGGAAGAGGAGGTAGTGGTGTAGATCGTGGTGCTTATTTATCTAGTTGTATATACCCTTTCAGTTCTAGATTTTTTTTCTCAGTCGCCTATAAATTTTTAAATAATTTTCTACTGGTATCTTAAATAGTTCTGTAGACAAAATTTCTCCATTTTTTTTTCTGTTCCGTGCTCTGACTGTTAGCAAATCCTATAGCAATGAAAGGGTTGTTCGGTTAGTCATCTGTATTTTGCGTAATTGTAGTTACCTGGTTCCATTTATGTTGTTGTACGTATTTACCTAATTGCATTTTACCTAGCTGAGTAAAGGATTTAAGTGTAGCTCGTATTGTTCTGTCTCAAGGTCTACTTTTATCCAGCCCAGAGTTCTGTATCTTTTCTTGCACGCACCACCTCCACATCAGTCATTTCGAGCTTCAATACTTCTTTTTGAGAAGGTTTTTTCTCGGTGTCTGGGCATGAAGTTATTTTCCTTTTGTGCGGAAACCTTGCTTAACTTTATATCAGTCTGTGTACAGTGCAACATATCCTTTGTCATGGCCCATGCATTTATGAAGCATCAAATATCTAGCTTCGCATGCACCACCAGTCAGTGAGGCCCGTAAGGATCAACAGGTTTGTGGTTGTTAGTACCACTCATGTGTTTCTTTGTGACGAGAAGCAAATGATACTTAGTCCGCAGATTCGAAACAGACAGTACTCTTGCTCGGCATCAGACTTATGCAGTTTAATGATCTCACCGCCGCTCGTTCACTACAATGTATCCCTCTTTGTCATTACTTGATTTCTCAAACTTGTCGTCTTTCGCCTACAAATGTCTTAGCCAGCTAAATGTCTTAATCAGGTATATTCATTAATATAAAAACATAATATCATATAATATGTATCAACATTAAATGTGTTTTGTTAATATCATTACGATTTTGTTGAGGAAATTTATAGTTTGGTGGCCCCGTCATTTATAGCTGTGAGTGTACCGCACCTCACTCCAGCAGAAGCTCCCAGCCGTAACAGCTCTAATAGACCACTCTGCGTGCTTCCTTGTGCTTAACTTATAAGTTAATGTATTATATGTATCTTTTTTCTGTAGTGCATACGTTAGGAAGTGTAACTAAGCTGACTCTTAAATATAAGTGTTGGTTATTATGAAATTAAGAGGAGCCCCAGTGGTTCAGTTACACGCGGCACCACCCGCGAGGGTAAAACAAGAACAGCCTACCGGGTTTCCATATCTCAGGCTAGAGGTTGGGCGCTTCAAGCTGATTAAATTGTGATGGGTATGTGAACCAGAAAAGAGGAACATAATTTATGAATTAGTGTTTGCTGTGCTGAGCAGCCTTGTTTGTATTGTTTGGTTGACTGACTGGCTAGACTGCCTGATTTGATGGATACTTAACAGGTTTGCGTACATTCAGCCTTCCAAGTTAAGTCGAAGTGCATGGTCACACTTAATGTGGGCAACATAAGAATTAGTGAGGCGAAAGCCAAGTACTTCTTTCGGTATCGTTTTCTTAAGGGTATTGGTTTAAAATAAATAGCAAATACTCATAAGATTGATAATGAAAAAAAAAAGGCAGAAAGATTAGCGGAACTTCTTTTTCTTCATTTTTCACACCAACAAAAACGTAGCTTAAATGCCCAAATAAATGAAGATAAAGAAAGGTAGCAAAGCACTCTCATCCATATCACTGTTTCATCCATATCACTGGCAACTTGAAATTCTCTGCCTGTTTCAATTTTTTTTTTCTCTTCTCTTCCTGCGTCTTCAATTACTATCTATTTAAAGAGAGAAGCATCAAGACCTCTCTCGAGCTAAATTAACCCGCTCAGATGACAACCACCTCCATTTGTACATTTTTTTTTATTTATTTATTTTATTTATTTATTTTATTTATTTTTTTCGGATGGGGGAACAGGATGAAGGCGGCAGCCATCTAGTAAGATATTTTCTCTTCCTAACCTTTTCACGTATAAAAAAAAAAATGACTTTCGTACTTTCTTTGTTCTTCCCTTCTCCATCATCAATATCACATTATTATTATTATTATTATTATTATTATTATTATTATTATTGTTATCAAGTATCCATTATTCATGATTAATTATTAGGTATCATTGTTATTATTATTATTATTATTATTATTATTATTATTATTATTATTATTATTATTATTATTATCATCATCATTATTATTATTACTTTCGTACGGGGTATGTATCTCAGCATTTAACAACACAGTAAGGAGCAATGTAGCGTGTCGGGACGAGCCTTACAGACGCCCAGCAGTAACAAATCTGGCTCCTCATTAACGTCCTTATTGATAAAACCCCCGCGTAACACAACCAGCAGAGGGTGACTCACAGCATCAAGGGCGCCTCGTAAAGTGCGTTCCTGAGCGATCATAAAGTATTCGCGGTCTAAAAATAAGGTGATTTTAAGAGCTGAGGTGAAGGAACCGCTCTCGTTAAGGTAAGAATCTCGAGTAAACCTTTCCCTTCCTCTCATTAGCCGCGGGAACAATCATCTTCACGAGGCTGAGTCAAGTGCTGGAATCTTCAAACCCTCGAAGTTCAAGGAATTGATACAAAGGGCCATCACTTCCTCCCTTAGTGGTCCAAACATTTGTGCGAGTTGATTATACGAAGGTTGAAAGAATGAACACGTGTCATTATCCATTGTTTAATACGTTGGACTCGTTTCTTCCCATAGACCGACTGTACATGTAAGTTAAGTTGACAAAGTTTTAAGAATGAATACGTGTTATAATCTAATGTTTGATACTTTGGCCTTAGTTTCTTCCCTTAATCTGAGTATACAAGAGTTAAGTCGACGATTCTTTCTTTACTTCGGACATATATGCTAATGAAGTCAACCAGAGTCAAAGAATGAACACGTGTCATTATCTTACTTTTAATATCTTCCCTTAATCCGAATGTATATATGCTAGTTAAGTCTGCGAGAGTTTTAAGAATGAAGGAGCGTCATTCAGTAATGCCTTATTAAGAAACATACATTCGCGTCTCTGTATAGTGGAGACAAGCGCAGCAATAACAACAACAAGCGTGAATCATCGACATAATTATGCATTCCCTTTTAAGTAATGGACAGAGAGGGTTATGCAATGAGTTCTTTCAAATGCACCACGCCGTCTTGTGTGGCGCTGAGGGAGAGGGAGAAGATGCACCAGCCGGCCAGGCCTTCCCAGTAATACAAACACCGCACAACACACGCCGCGATACAATATCTGATCGCATTTGCATGGTCGCTATTATTAGTCATACACTCTCTCTCTCTCTCTCTCTCTCTCTCTCTCTCTCTCTCTCTCTCTCTCTCTCTCTCTCTCTCTCTCTCTCTCTCTCTCTCTCTCTTTCTTGGAGTGTTTCATACATTTAATCCGTCAATCAGTTCTATTCTTCTCTTTCGTAATCTATTTGTCTATTGCATCTCTCTCTCTCTCTCTCTCTCTCTCTCTCTCTCTCTCTCTCTCTCTCTCTCTCTCTCTCTCTCTCTCTCTCTCTCTCTCTCTCTCTCTCTCTCTCTCTCTCTCTTTCTCTGCCAAGGTCACGCCACACAATACAACACTGACTCCTAGTAATGCTCCGGGAGATAAGGCGGCGGGGAGCGTGGAGGGTCCCGCCGCCGCGCCCGATGACGCTGCGGCCGTAAATCACGTTAACTTAAACCGCGCACTTGTATAAAGATAATTGGAGATGTTATAAAAGTGCTGCATCCGTGAATATATAGAGTTACTGCCGCCCGCACTTGTCTGCGTCAATGAGTAAGGCAAGGAAGACACTGGATTGAAATATGGGAGAACAAAGTGCATTCTCTCCGTGTCGTAATTGTAGATTGTGTGCGTGTGTGGGTGTGTGTGTGTGTGTCTGTGTGGGTGTGTGTGTGTGGGTGTGGAGTGAGAAATTGAAACACATGGTCTGGACTCCTACACACACACACACACACACACACACACACACACACACACACACACACACACACACACACTAACATTAAGACCTAATTACAATATATCCTCGTAAGTCAGTGAGTGGATTAAAGAATATCGATGGAAAGGATCTAGTTTTACGGATACAGAGAGAGGCTGGATACTTGAGAGGACGCAAAAAAAAGTTGCGAAAAATGTGCTTGAATTCTATATATACTACACATGTCTTTACATAATTCAGGCTCTCCTCTTTATCAGGCTCTCCTCTTTATCACCTCGATTACTTTTCCTTCTCCATTTCTCGTTGTTCTCTTTGTTCGTTATTCCTTCCTCATTGCCCTTCTCCTGTGGCTTCTTACTCACTTCTGTGTGTGTGTGTGTGTGTGTGTGTGTGTGTGTATGTGTGTCAGCGGCGTGTCATAGCGGCCTCATGTCACATCCTAGCGCGCGCGCGCACACACACACACACACACACACACACACACACACACACACACACACACACGTACACGTACTCACCATGCTGCTGTACACATAACCGACGTGGAGGAACAAGTTGATCTGCCTGCTGATAGCTGCTTCGGTCCTCTCGTGGAAGTTGTGGCGGCACCTGGCGACGGGCTGCACCTCCTGGGGCCCGAAACCACTTTCGTAGTGCGCCCCGCCCCGTCCAGGCTCCCTCTCCCCTTCCTCCTGCGCCGTGGGCATGTCCGCGTACTGCCTGTAGGTGCTGGAGGGCGTGAGGGAGTGAATAAAGAAGCGTGAGGATTGAAGGCTTAGTGGAAAGAAGAAGTGAAGCAAGATTAGGTTAGGTTAGGTTGCGTAAGTTAGGTTAATTTAGGTACATGCGTGAGGGAGTCGATACTGCGGTATAGGAACTTAGGAAGTGAGGCAAGACTGCTTAAGTTAGGTTAGATTAAGGTGGGGGTATATGGGTTATGTAGCTTAGGTTAGGTTACGTGGGCAGGTTAGGTTAAGGTTAGGTTAGTTTAGGTTACGTATGTGGATTAGGTTAAGTTAGGTTAGGTTGCGTTAGGTTAGGTTACGTTACGTTACGGTAAGTAGGTTAAACGTGAGCACATTATAAGACCCCTACTTCTCTGATTCAGAAATCTAACTACTTGGTAAAAAAGTGGGTTCCCGAAAGGCAGTCTGGCGAGGAAGCAGTGTTATTGGGGGACGGTATTATAGACACAGGTGTGGTACGGAATGAGAGAAGGGTAAAGTGGTGACCAGTGTGGTGTGTGGGGGAAGATTCATGTGGAGGGGTGAGGGGTGGCATGGATTGTGGGATGGAGGTGGTTTGAGCGTCATTGGAGATTTCCTCAATAGGGTAGAGAAGGAGACTGTATGGAAAGACTGCTAGGTAAAGGTATGAGAGAGTGAGAGGTTTAAAGAGAGGAGGGAGAGTGAAGGCAGTGGACAGTAAAAAGAAGTGTAAAGATAGACTGTTAGGTGGTGATATGAGATAGTAAGAGGGTTAAAGAGAGCAAGAAGTGTGAAGGTAGTAAAGGAGAAAAAAGGAATGTATGGCGAGACTGCTAGGTGACGAAAGGTGAGAGTGAGAGGACGTTGAAGGAGCGTGAAGGTAGTGAAGGAGAGGGAGGAGGGAGCGTGGAGGTATCTAGGAAGTGTTGGGGTGGTAAAAAGAGAGGGAAGGAAGTGAGTGGGCGTAGTGTTAGGTGACGAGGGTGTGAAAGAAGGAAGGATTGTTGTGGGCGTGAGGGGGAAACAGGAGCTGGAGACTGGGTGGCTGTGATGCGAGGAGTGGAGGGTGTGGCGGAGGGAATAAAGGAAGGAGCGTGCAGGAGTACGAGTGGAGGGAACAAGAAAATTGCGTGATGGAGCAGAATACAACACAATACAATGCAGTACAAGTATACAGTGTAAGGGAAAAAATAGGTTTCTTTAGTGATAATTAAATAAATACCCCTGTCATTTAGTGTTCTAACTAAAAAAAAAAAACGTATTAGCATGCACTTCCATAAACAAGCAAGCTTTTATCGATTTGATTTTTTTTCCTCTATTTAAACTCTGCGCTTTACAACCCCATTGTCGCGACGCCTTAGATCCATCAGTCTTTCTACTCACTCCTGTCTACTGATGGCGAGGCAGGGGAGGAGGCTGACAGAGACGAAGAAGAGCAGCAGGAAGCAGGATGGGGTATTGTGGGTCTTCATGGTGGTGCGGGAGAGGTTGGTGCTCCTCCTTCGGGCTTGGGCAAACCTTTCTCTCACTGTGCTTAAGGTTTTCTGTAATTTCGTTTTCGTTCGCTTCTCAATTCTGATAAAGTTTGGATTTGTTCTCAGTTAAATTTGTGTGTGCGTTTGTTGAGAAGTTACAGGGAGAGAAGGAACCTGTGTTGTGTGCGTGTGTGTTTGTGTGATGGACCCTTAGCTCAGGGCGTGGTGAATGCGAGGAGTGTTCTGGGCACCGACTAAGCGAGGACCACGAGGATGACTGCACGAGGCTGGCTGACCCTTGCTTTATACCGCTACCCTCGCCTCAGCCTCGTCCTTCACTCCCTCCCTCGCTCCTCCCACTATTTCCTTCCCCCTCAAGAATGTTTTCTACTCCTCCTCCTCCTTGTCCTTAACCTCGTCCTCATCATTCTCCTCCTTCAGTTTTTCCTCTTTTCCGACAAGTTCTTGTATCTTCAAGCATATCACATTAATTTGGGTAATCTCAGCGAGGCATGACTAGGAACTCTGCTCTTCTTCCTGATCTTTCTCCTCCTCGTTCTCCGCCTCCTCCGCCTTCAGCAGATGACCTCAACTTAATTTCCTTTCGGCTCATCAACTTAAAAAGCAGATCTAAGAAAAAGATAAAAGTTTTTTCATGTACATTACCCCAAACACTGCGTCTTTCTTTATGCGTATCTGGGCGTCGCCTTATAATCTGTCCTGAGGCTTCATGAGGCCCGTGTCAGAAGGGGCTTGTCGAGAAGAATCTTGGGAGAGATGTGGAAGAGGCAAAGTGAAGCGGGGGAGGTGCAGGAAGTAGGGGTAATGGGGACTGGGGACGGGACGGTGGGAGGAGCAGTCGAATGGAAGAGTGTGTAGTAGTAGTGGTGGGGGAACAATGTGGTTGGAGAGCATTGTAGTTGGGCGTGGAAGGGGCGGTGTGGTGGAAGAAGAGTGTTTGGGTTAGTGTGGTGGGGACAGTGTGGTAAAGAAACAATGTTAAAAGAGAAATGTCGTGGTCAGGTGACACTTGAGAGATGTTCTTAAGTAAGGTTTGCTGAAGTACAGTAGGGATGGAAGAGGAACAGTGTGGTGGGGAATTACCGCAGAGGATATTTTTGTGGAAGAGAGACGGTGTGGTGGATGCGGCGGTGGGAAGGTGTTGGGAGGTGGGGATTTCTTAAATGAGTCATCTATTTTTGTTCCTGAGAAAGAGGAAAGAGATCTGAGGTGGAGAAGCGAAGGGAAATACACCCCTCCCCCTCCAGCAGCTGTAGGGGGCAGCTGAGAGGGCCCCAGTGTTGCAGGCAGCTTGGGGTTGTGGTAGAAGGAGGTGGAGCTGTGGTGAGGAGGCGAGGCGAGGTGGTGGCGATGTGGTGATGTATTTTCTGACTTGATATGTTATTGCCATAAAGTTATCGTTATGAAAGCACGAGTAGATGTATTGTTATGGCTGTGTGTGTGTGTGTGTGTGTGTGTGGGACTTTGGGTCCTTAGCGGTGAATCTGATTGAATAATGCGAAGGTGCGAACACTCCTGTGGGTATAAATAGTATCAATGATGTTTTATAACTAATTTGGGAACGGATCTGCTGTGTATTTTTTTTCTCTCTCCTGTGTGTGTGTGTGTGTGTGTGTGTGTGTATCAATAATCACTGTATATATTTTTTTTTCTAAAGCTTCATCAACCGTATCATTCATCAAATTTCAATAATTTCATAACACTCGTTAATCCTCACATATTACCACAGTTTTAAGAATGACCAAGGGAAAATTCGTGCCTTGGGATCATAACGTAATCATTGTGTTACTGAGGAAAGCGGGACAAACGACACACAGCTCGCCTCACGTTCCTGAGCTTCGTCTGGCATTTCGAAAGAGTAGAAAATGTTATTTGATGAGGAGGAGGAGGGATAATAATGATAATAATAATAATAATGATAATACGAAGAGGAAGTGGAGGAAAAAAGAAGAAGGAAAAAAAAGAAGAAGAAGAAGAGGAGGAGGAAGAGAAAGAGGATAAAGTAAAAGGAGGAAAACGTGGTAAACTTCACACTTAATCATAAGCGTTGGCGCAGGGCAGGTAGCGTCGCCATTCCCAGGCCTTGTTTTATACAATAGGGTGGCCAGTTCCTTCCTCCG
>NC_087160.1:5560000-5662500 GCF_035594125.1 Scylla paramamosain
TCTTGCCTCTCAATCACGTTTCCCGTATATTGCCTGGGCGTGTCTGCCCTTCCTTCCCTCCACCTCTCCTCCACCTCTCCTCCACCTCTCCGTCCACTTCACCTTTCTCCGCCTGCTGTCCTCATTACTCAGCCTCACAGCCTCCTGCCCTTCACTTCTCTTCGGCAGCACTTGGCGGCCGACACCTCTCCGCCCCGTGGCCTTGTGTCGGGCTCGGGTGGTCGCGGCAAGTGCTCGCCGAACCTCTTCTCACATACCCGTTCGCCTTCAAGAAGAGACAAAAGGCTGTCTTCCCGCGGCCTCCCTTCCCCCCGCCCCGCGATGAGTGATGAGGGATGAGGAAGTGTGTATCCCTAACTGCGGTGTTTTCACAAGATGTAACTATAATGTTAGTAACTCGAAGAAATGTATCACGCGGAACTTGACTTTAATTAAGTTTATGTGAAGGGAGATGTATTTGTAAAGCTAATCGTCTCCGTCAGCCTGTGTTGTGGTTATAACGTGATGCCGCCCCGCGAGGTGACCATCTGCCGCCTGCACAGCACAGACGCGCGGCGGCTTTACGTACTTCACTGCACAGCTACGGGGACGGGGCGTGGGACCTGACAGGATAGGCAGAGTGTGAAGATTTCTTATCATTGCACTAAAGAGAGCTTATTCTATTTATTTATTTATTCTTCCATCTATTTATTTGCTTATTTATATTTTATCTTTATTGTTATTTATTTATTTTGCGTGTAAAGAAGGCTGACCGAAGTATAGATAGTAAGAAACCAAAGCTGATACAGAAAAAGCAGTTTAATTGATGCCCCGCTTCCCCCTTCAAAGATATAATAATCTTCCTTCATAAAATATAATAACTTTGATCTAGTATCGTGTTACGTGTAAGTAAATATTGCTATCTAATTTCATCATTATTTGTACTATCAGTGATACTCTTGACAATTAGTTAAGTCACACTACAAGATTCTAACGAGCAAAGATAAAACTGGAGTTACAAAATCACTTGATCATTCGTGTAGTTGCCAGACATACCTCACAAAATTGCATAAAAATTACACCCGACAATTTTACTACCATTGATTACAAGCTTTAGTGGTCAAAGAATCAATTGCGAACTAATTCTGTTAACCTCTTCCTCTTTACAACATTGCTGTACTGACCACTTTATGACTAGTGATTACAAGCTGAAATGGCCAGAGAGTCAATTAAGAACTAAATCAGTTAATCTTCCTCTTCACACCATAAAGGAATAACCTCTTCCTTTTACACCCTCGCAATACAAACACACAAGTGGTGATGTAGTGGAGGCGCGGCTGCACACACGATGGCGCACAATGACAGTCTTCATGGGGTAGTAGGGCACTGAGCACTGAGCATTGTAGGGGCGTGGCCTTGAGGGCGGGGTTTACTTATCTGGTGCTGCCCTCCTCGTGCCTTCAGTAGCCTGACCCTGATTTCATAGTGTTGTGTCTGGCAGCACGAGGGGACACTCAGTCAGTCAGTGGGTAGGGCCTGGATGCTGCTGTGGAGGGGAGGAGTGACAGGACCTCGAAGTAGCGCGACAAGCTTCTGATTTATTTGTTTATTTATTTATGTATGTATCTTTTTTTTTTCTTAATTATGTTTTCGTTGTGTTCAGTTCAGTCATTTATGTCATCAAGTCTCTTCCTGTAATGCTGTGGACTCTCTCTCTCTCTCTCTCTCTCTCTCTCTCTCTCTCTCTCTCTCTCTCTCTCTCTCTCTCTCTCTCTCTCTCTCTCTCTCTCTCTCTCTCTCTCTCTCTCACACACACATACACACACACACACTCACACACACACTCACACACACACACACACCCACACACACACACACACACACACACACACTTACAGATGCACTAGTACGCATATACTTAAGCAAGATTTAAGTGGCGTGTGTCTTCGTGAAAGTGGCGTGTGTCTTCGTGATGGTCAGAAGTGCCGCCACCCAGACATGCGAAGGCCGCTTTTTGTGCGCGTCGCTAGAACGGTTGACGTTGTTTGGAGTGGAAACAGCTTAGTCCCAATAACACACACACACACACACACACACACACACACACACACACACACACACACACACACACACACACACACACACAAACAGGAAGGGGGACGAGTATGGAGTTTTTAGACAGATTGCTTCAGTATACTAGGTCAGGGATTCTCAGCCTTTTGCAAGCTAGGCATCCCCAAAGCTGGTTCATTGCAGTTGGGGCCCCCTCCTCCGTGCGCCACCCACTCAATCCCCACCCTAACTATCCCACCATAGATAGATAGTTAGAATCAGAAAAATAGATAGATGGATAAAAAGCCCTTGGCTAAGCTATTATTGCATTGGCCCACAATATTATTAGTTTTTTTCTTTTCCTCCCGTCCTGTGCTCGCCCCCCCCAAGGGGGAGTGTCCGCGCACCCTCCCCCTTCGGAGGGGGACTCCCTTACAGTTGAGAACCACTGTAGTATGATATATAGAAATTATCCAGCATTCGAGTTTGTCACCAATTGTAATTCACGGTGTTTTGTTTCTGTTCGCCCGCTGCTGCTTCACTTTACCATCACTAACTTTATTTTTATATTCATTTATTGATTTATTTCGTGTATTTTCTTACTTTTCCAGTTAATGATACAATTTATTTATTTATTTTGTTAATTCTTCTATTTTGTTTTTTATTCATTTTTTTTATTAGTTTAGTTTATTTACTGATTTATTTATTTATTTTTCTTTTGTGCGTGTTTGGTATAAG
The DNA here is from genome assembly GCF_035594125.1 of Scylla paramamosain. Lineage (NCBI taxonomy): Eukaryota > Metazoa > Arthropoda > Malacostraca > Decapoda > Portunidae > Scylla > Scylla paramamosain. The sequence goes on from NC_087160.1 coordinate 5,562,770, forward strand.
TAGAAGTCTGGTCAAGGGCAGCAAAACAAGACACCAAAAAAATATCTATAGATAATTTCTTAAAATCCCAACTGAAGATGGAAATCCTAAAACAAAATTGTCAAGAAAAATATACAAAATTAAGAGAGGCGTCTTGAAACCACTAAAAGATTTCAACTACTAGATAACGTCACTCCGACAACTTTTGTGTCATCTGAGTGGTTGTCGACTATTTTACTGAGGGAGAATAAAAGTACAGACATTAAAAGACTTCAGGTATTTGATTGCTCAGAGGTGTACTTCGAAACTATACCCAAAACTTGCAATAGACCATTTCATTACGCTTAAAGGAGAAACCATATCAGGGCTCTCTTTTTTTTCATATGTAAGGAAGGTACTAGTCGAGGGTAATATCATTAATTTCTTTCCCTTTCCCTTATTCTTTTTGCATGGTTTCCTGAATTCATTTTACCACCAGTTGTTCCTTTGCATCAAATCAATTAATCCTGAGTTTAAGTATCCTACGTTTAGTGTACATTCTTTGACTTATGGGAGCGGTAAACAGACCTTCTTCTTCTTCTTCTTCTTCTTCTTCTTCTTCTTCTTCTTCTTCTTCTTCTTCTTCTTCTTCTTCTTCTTCTTCTTCTTCTTCTTCTTCTTCTTCTTCTTCTTCTTCTTCTTCTTCTTCTTCTTCTTCTTCTTCTTCTTCTTCTTCTTCTTCTTCTTCTTCTTCTTCTTCTTCTTCTTCTTCTTCTTCTTCTTCTTCTTCTTCTTCTTCTTCTTCTTCTTCTTCTTCTTCTTCTTCTTCTTCTTCTTCTTCTTCTTCTTCTTCTTCTTCTTCTTCTTCTTCTTCTTCTTCTTCTTCTTCTTCTTCTTCTTCTTCTTCTTCTTCTTCTTCTTCTTCTTCTTCTTCTTCTTCTTCTTCTTCTTCTTCTTCTTCTTCTTCTTCTTCTTCTTCTTCTTCTTCTTCTTCTTCTTCTTCTTCTTCTTCTTCTTCTTCTTCTTCTTCTTCTTCTTCTTCTTCTTCTTCTTCTTCTTCTTCTTCTTCTTCTTCTTCTTCTTCTTCTTCTTCTTCTTCTTCTTCTTCTTCTTCTTCTTCTTCTTCTTCTTCTTCTTCTTCTTCTTCTTCTTCTTCTTCTTCTTCTTCTTCTTCTTCTTCTCATTTTGTCGTTTTTACTATTTATACGCAAAAAATATATATAATGTAGTGTTTGGGGCAGTCAGTACAGACAGACAGTGATAGACAGATCGCCTCGCTGTCACCGTTACGTAAGCACATCGCTGGGAGTCTGTGAGTTCACTATCGCCTTTCACAGATAAAATTAAAAGTACATGTGAATATTCCATGGTAAGAGTTCGGAAACATGATTACATCCTTTCCAGAGTGATGGCGGCGTGTGGAGGAAATTATTGGTGTTCCCCCGTAGCCTTGGCGCGCAGTCGCCAAGCACCAAACGCCTCGCTGGACTGGACGCCCGGCCACCACACTCGCCAGGTGACTAAATAATATATGAACTTGTGTGTAGTCAGGGCCAGAAATCGAGTCGCCTCTGCACACTTTCATTTTTTTTTTTTTTTTTTTGCGTTTTTTCAGTATTAAGTCATTTAATCTGCATAAGGCCCTCCAGGAGTCTCTCTCTCTCTCTCTCTCTCTCTCTCTCTCTCTCTCTCTCTCTCTCTCTCTCTCTCTCTCTCTCTCTCTCTCTCTCTCTCTCTCTCTCTCTCTCTCTCTCTCTCTCTCTCTCTCTCTCTCTCTCTCTCTAAGGAGGGCTCTGGCCAAGGTCAATAAAAAAATATTTTATGTTTCCCTATTGATATTTTGAACATCAGCTTCAGGAGAGATTAACTGAAAAGGTAATTGAAAATATCTGGAATATGAAAATTCGGAGGAGTGGCAAAATTGTGGGCGCTCCAGTCCGCTGCTCACGGAGGAGGGAAGGAAACTTTTATATTAGCGTAGTACCGATCAGGGAAATCTGAATTTACCGATTTCGTAAGTGGCTCCATAACACCATGGTATATGTATGTTAACACTGAAGTCAACACCAATCTCTTCTGCTAATTTCCTTAGCCAAGAAATGCTGCAACTTGTGTAACTCGTAAAACCACCGCCACTCCCCTCATCCCTCGACCTCGTGGTGAATTATTCCCAAGATTGGTGTGACGCGTACCCATAGGTGCTCCGAAGTTCCGAAACAGGCATGAAGCAGCTTCTGGTGTATAGTACCTCCGTATACTGTCCTTAAGCTGAACCTGCCGCACTGACTTGCCAATTGTTTCCCCTGGTCTCTGCAAAACCGAGTACACACACACACACACACACACACCAGAACTCTTCAGGGCGTTCCTCGTAAATCACCCTGCCCTCACTCCTTGTCTCGCTTATCAGCACCGCGCCGCCAGGACTTGACGCGCAGTGCAGCCATCACGGCAGGTAAACAAGATGCTCAGCGCAGGAACTACATTCAAAACCGTAGCACAGCGACGTTGTTAGCCCAAATCACCTTAGCCAAGTATACTTTAACATCGAGTAACTCCATCCAGGAAAAGACATTTATACCAAAGCAACGGACAGACTTGTTGCACAGCGCGAAACTTGATAAGCTGGAGGCAAATTTGACACAACCCAGGATGTTTCAAAGCTAGAAATACCTTTGACACAGGAAGAGGAGGAGGAGGAGGAAAAATAAGTAGAAGAAAAAAAAAAGTTGAGAAGGAGAAGGAAGATGAAGAGGAAGAGGAAGAAGAGATAAGGAGAGAGGAGAAGAAAGAGGAGGAGGGAAAAAAAAGAAGAAGAGAAAAGAAGAGGAGAAAGGAGAGGAAGAGATGTTGTCCTGCTATTAATTACACTCGGGTCTTATCAGCAGCGATGAGATACGTCTGCTAACAAACCACGTTGATCAACAGAGAGAAGAAAGAATAAAAAGTGATGTGTCATTGTTTACATCGCTTGATCGCGCTAAAGAGAGAGAGGCAAGGGTTTCTGATGGGCTCCACGGCGGCGAGGTGTATGTGTGTGTGTGGGAGGAAGGATGGAGGAGGAAAGATGAGTCAAAATACCGCCAATGTTACAATGCTCTCTTAAATTAATTATGACTGTGATTTATCGACCTTATTATCGGAACAGTACAAGTGTCTCGAGTGCGTGTTGATATACGACGGTGCAGAGTGGGGGAGAGAGAGAGAGAGAGAGAGAGAGAGAGAGAGAGAGAGAGAGAGAGAGAGAGAGAGAGAGAGAGAGAGAGATGGGAGGAACGTGGAAGTGGAGAAAGAGAAGAATCTTACGAACGTCACAATTTAAAATAGTTACTGGTATCATCATGTAATTTAAGTGCCAGTCCAGGGCCGACGGAGGAGGAGGAGGAGGAGGAGGAGGAGGAGGAGCAGGGCAACTTCATCACTGTGTCAGAGAGGAGACAGAGGAGACCAAGAGGAGTAAACAGAAGGAAACAGTAAAGATAAGAGAGAGAGAGAGAGAGAGAGAGAGAGAGAGAGAGAGAGAGAGAGAGAGAGAGAGAGAGAGAGAGAGAGAGAGAGAAATTAGTTTCTTGTTAGACGCTGAAATAATAACTAATAAAAACACTGATCTTTAATTGCAGGTAACTATTCCTGATCCCTGAAAGAGCATAATTCTTCCCTTCACCCTCTCCTGAATGAGGATAATTCGGCAGACCCTATCAAAAAGCTTTTGATATGTCCAAGGCAACAGCAAAAGTTTCACCAAAATCTTTAAAAGAGGATGACCAAGACTCAGTAAGGAAAGCTAGAAAGATCACCAGTAGAGCGGCCTTGACGGAACCCATACTGGCGATCAGATAGAAGGTTGTGAAGTGATAGATGTTTAAGAATCTTCCTGTTGGGGATAGATTCAAAAACTTTTGATAGGCAGGAAATTAAAGCAATAGGACGGTAGTTTGAGGGATTAGAACGGTCACCCTTTTTAGGAACAAGCTGAATGTAGGCAAACTTCCAGCAAGAAGGAAAGGTAGATGTTGACTGACAGAGCTGAAAGAGTTTGACTAGGCAAGGTGCAAGCACGGAGGCACAGTTTCGGAGAACAATAGGAGGGACCCCATCAGGTCCATAAGCCTTCCGAGGGTTTAGGCCAGCGAGGGCATGGAAAACATCATTGCGAAGAATTTTAATAGGTGGCATGAAGTAGTCAGAGGGTGGAGGAGAGGGAGGAACAAGCCCAGAATTGTCCAAGGTAGAATTTTTAGCAAAGGTCTGAGCGAAAAGTTCAGCTTTAGAAATAGATGTGATAGCAGTGGTGCCATCTGGTTGAAATAAAGGAGGGAAAGAAGAAGAAGCAAAGTTATTGGAGATATTTTTGACTAGATGCCAGAAGTCACGAGGGGAATTAGATCTTGAAAAATTTTGACACTTTCTGTTAATGAAGGAGTTTTTGGCTAGTTGGAGAACAGACTTGGCATGGTTCCGGGCAGAAATATAAAGTGCATGAGATTCTAGTGATGGAAGGCTTAAGTACCTTTTGTGGCCCACCTCTCTATCATGTATAGCACGAGAACAAGCTGTGTTAAACCAAGGTTTAGAAGGTTTAGGACGAGAAAAAGAGTGAGGAATGTACGCCTCCATGCCAGACACTATCACCTCTGTTATGCACTCAGCACACAAAGACGGGTCTCTGACACGGAAGCAGTAGTCATTCCAAGGAAAATCAGCAAAAATACCCCTTTAGGTCCCCCCCAACTAGCAGAGACAAAACGGCAGAGGCACCTTCGCTTAGGGGATCCTGAGGAGGGATTGGAGCGATAGGACAAGATACAGATATGAGATTGTGGTCGGAGGAGCCCAACGGAGAAGAGAGGGTGACAGCATATATATAAGCAGAAGGATTAGAGGTCAGGAAAAGGTCAAGAATGTTGGGCGTATCCCCAAGACTGTCAGGAATACTAGTAGGGTGCTGTACCAATTGCTCTAGGTCATGGAGGATAGCAAAATTGAAGGCTAGTTCACCAGGATGGTCAGTGAAGGGAGAGGAAAGCCAAAGCTGGTGGTGAACATTGAAGTCTCCAAGAATGGAGATCTGTGCAAAAAGGAAGAGAGTTAGAACGTGTTCCACTTTGGAAGTTAAGTAGTCAAAGAATTTCTTATAGTCAGAGGAGTTAGGTGAGAGGTATACAGCACAGACAAATTTAGTTTGAGAGTGACTCTAGTCGTAGCCAGATGGTGGAAAACTCGGAAGATTCAACAGCGTGGGCACGAGAGCAGGTTAAGTCATTGCGCACATAAACTTAACATCCAGCTTTGGATCGAAAATGAGGATAGAGAAAGTAGGAGGGAACAGAAAAGGGGCTACTGTCAGTTGCCTCAGACACCTGAGTTTCAGTGAGGAAAAGAAGATGAGGTTTAAGAGAGGAGAGGTGGTGTTCTACAGATTGAAAATTAGATATTAGACTACGAATGTTGCAGAAGTTAATGAAGAAAAAGTTGAGGGGGGTGTCAAGACACTTAGGGTCGTCGTCAGAGGGGCAGTCCGACCTGGAGACATTCGTGGTCCCCTCCCCAGATGGGGGACTCCGAGGCTGGTGTAGGAGTCGCCATGAATTTTGAAATTTTGAGTGAAGGGTGTGTGTGTTATTAGGTGCTTGTATTTTTGTGTGGAGGAAGAGAGTTGTCTTTAGAGGGCAGGCTGTGACTGCCCCCCTGTGTTGTGAGACACAAAGGGAAACGTTCAGTGAGGTCAGAGCTGAGTTTAATGATAAGTTCACAGCACCCCCTGATCCAGTGCTTTAGACCTCACTGGGAGTAATTATCGTTTCGGCAGGTGCCTACTGCTTCCTCCTCCTCCTCCTCTGCTTCGACTTAATGCGCAACAGACATGAAAATCTAAATAATCACCTAACCAGTTTGGTAGTTACTGGTCACAACACACTACGACAGTGTTATAATGTAGTCGCGTGGCAACTGACAGGATTCAACAGCATGGCTCGTCACCTTGACGTGTACAGTACGTGCTGGCGCTGGTCACTTACGGCACCATGAGTCTTAAACATTCATTTTAGATTTTATTTAGAAATAACTCGAAGTATTGCTGAACAGCTGCAACTTAATTGGTAGCAGATTTCTTTAGTTAAAATAATATAAGATGAATAGCCAATTATTTATTTTGTTTAAATTGTTCATACTGGATTTTCCATAGATTTGAAATTATGAGCATTCATTTTACCTTAACAAATACAGTGGACGTCCCGTGGACCACCCAAAAAGTCACCATGGACCACCAATGCTACATGGACCATGGACCACCAGCTGAGAACCACTGCTTTAATAGAAGTTATACGGTGTCAATATGGTTCTAATGACAGATTAATAGATTTCTACTTTACTAACAGGAAAAACGCTTGAGAACCTGACTAATTATTCCTTTGGTCTTTGAAAATATTCGTGATGAGAGAGCAAAGCGTTTCAGAATACGATCGTCTGTCTTACCGACGCGACAACGCCCATCTTTCATTTGTGTGTGGTATGGCAGGAACCCACGCAGGTAACCAAGCGCCCCCCGCATCGTGACATGTCACTGCCTGGGTGTGGCTGGAGGTACAGGGTTTTCGTCGGCACAGTCTTTCCTGCAGCATTGTTTCGGTGCCATGACTCGAAATGCTGTTTCGGACAATGGCCGTATAAACTAATTCTGACAAGACTGAAGCTTCGAGCGTGTAGTGGACAAAAATCAGTAATCTGGAACGCTGACGCATTGTATCTCTTGGAGCTTTGCCTTCCTGTATATCATCAGGTGTGTGCCTCCTGACATTGTGGTCCATTGCAGTCATAAGTTTGTACAAAGATGTAATTATGATTTTAATAATGGTTATGATGATAATGGTAAGCGATGACTAGGACAATAATTCAGGTTTTAACTCGAAAATTGACAAAAGAAACATTCAAAATGGTCTGTGGAAAAATCGGAGGAAAGTAAAAGAAAGAAAATATATTCTATAATCTGTCAATATTTACAGTGCCATTGATCATTAAACAAATGAAAAAGAGAGAGCCTGTTGTGAGTGAGTCAGCGCGCCTCGCCGACCTGAATGAGCTGAAAGGAGCAACAGATCATCCAAGGCTAATCGTGAGTCACGCCGCCACCCACAAGTTACCCGCAACTACAACAATAAATTGTGTGCGAGTGTTCGGCACCACAGGACTTGACACCAAACACTCCTCTGCCTGCACCGGAGAATGCTGAAGCAAGTGAACTCCTAATCTGTTACTAACCATTTTCTTTTCAGCCTGTATCTCTCGCACAGCAGAACACTGGAGGCTGTCCCCACCACACTTGTACCACACTTGTTCAGCCATGCGCCAATAAGAAACCACACGTGGATGAATTGGAGTTTATTAGATGGTGATAAGAATGACAGTCATGTCAACGCCTGACTTTCCTGTGTTCACCATGTGATTGTTAAATGACAAAGGTGAAGGATAAAGTGACCAACACGTATTATCGTGACTGTTGCAGCACAAATGTACTCTTTCTCCCTGTAGTAATCTCTTTGTATAAACCAGCTTTTTTTTTTTTTTTTTTTTTACTTAAAATGGGCACAAATATATTCCATTTGTTTATGAGTTTCATCTTATATTATCCGCAAATGCATAAGGAAAGCAACAACGCCGGTACTGCGGGGCCTTCACTCCTTTAGTGATGATACTCTTCCTGGACGTAGCGCGAAAAGTTAATCAGTGGAAGCCGTCCTTGTGTCTCGCCAGGGTACATACTACCTGGTCCGTTCAGCACCACTTTTGCTGGATGGGTTTTCTACACTAGCGTAAATGAGAAACCAAAGATAATTGTCCTTTCCCTGCCTCCCTTTCTTCAAGGGATCCTCAAACTCAACCCGATCGCTGCACAGTAAAATTAATAAGCCCTATTTTACCTCTCCCTGTTCTCCCTTACCATCACATGGCGATGAGGGCTTACTCTTCATGCTCATGCTTGGTCGTCCCCTGAGTTGAATCAAGACGAGTCTTCACCGCCTGTGATGCGGCGTCGTGTGTGAATCTCGAGAAACCTCACTCCTTTGTATGTGAAAAGCCGCTGTTTGATGAGCGAGCGTGAGGGAAGTGGATTAACATTTCCCTCTTACCTTCAAATCTGGTCCTTGGCCTCCTTCCCCAGAATGAATCTCGGCCCATCACCTCAGGACAAGCGGTAAAAAAATGTCATCATGGCTCACACAATTACATAATGAGCCACTTGGAAATTCCTGCATTCTCTCTCTCTCTCTCTCTCTCTCTCTCTCTCTCTCTCTCTCTCTCTCTCTCTCTCTCTCTCTCTCTCTCTCTCTCTCTCTCTCTCTCTCTCTCTCTCTCTCTCTCTCTCTTAAATGTATACCAAGTATACAATATAATCAATAAGGAACATATTTATATACATACAATTTCGAGGATCTTTTACAGGTTAATGGTTGTGCTTTATGCTTCTAATCTTAAAACCTAACCTCGTAAATAACCCGTAATATAACCAATAACCTCTCTCTCTCTCTCTCTCTCTCTCTCTCTCTCTCTCTCTCTCTCTCTCTCTCTCTCTCTCTCTCTCTCTCTCTCTCTCTCTCTCTCTCTCTCTCTCTCTCTCACACACACACACACACACACACACACACACACACACACAGTTTGGAGCAATGGACTGATCACCGTAATGATTTTCGGCTCTGTCATGGTAAATGAGTCTTTTGCTGAAGATGATGTGCTCCTTGTGGGGTCCTTGGTGGTTCTAGTGATGGCTCTCGAGGTTTTACATGTAAGGACGAAAGGTGTCTTGGATTAATACCATATTCTAATTGTTTGGGAACTTGTTGGGTGAAGCATTATGGTTTATTTAAGCTCCATAACAGTGGTGGGTCTCGGTATGAAGCCACGCAGTGCACTGGCATATGAACTCGCTCATTTCGATTCTACTGCGCTGTTTGCATCAGTGCAGCAAGGTTAAGATCTGTCTTTACAGAATACGGGTGCTTCCTGTCGCGCTACATAGACGTGAAATTTGATTTTGGTGAACTGGTGATAATGAAGAAACTATTTAATGCCTTGATTATTACTTTCTACGTTATTGAGGTCACTTTTTGCCTGATCAGCAATTGTTCGTTAACGTCAACTTGAGCTGGAATTGAAATGGTTGTGTGATTCGTCCCCTGGAAGTTGATTTTGCTCAAGTTGTTTATGTGAGGAACAACTCGTGTCACGATCGCCTACTTACCTGCGATCGTACGATCCCGGTTATCTCTCCAAGAAAGTGGACGTTACACTGATCCCGGAAAGTTTTAAAGGTCTGGATTTTTAAAGGCTTCGAGTGCCTACCCGACCTATCCGAAATCGTCAGAATTATTTCTCACTTCGCCTTTACCTTGACTCAGCACACCTGGAATTACCTCTAATACCAGATTGTTGTTGGGGGAGTAGAAAACACGATTATTCTATGTTACAAGCACATATATTAATACTAATAATAATTCACAAACAACATGAGGTAGTACACGTTACTACATGACGTTCTCGTCACTTCCCACGTCACCAGAACCCGTTTACACCTCCACCAGTCACAGAAATGTTTCCCCTCGACCGCAGGAATTTACCCGGACGCCACTTCCGCGTCCCCAGACAATAATTCCCGTATTTCACCTCCTCAAGCCTCACAAAAGATTACCATTATCACCAAAGATTACCCATAACACCACAATCTCGTCCCCAAAATCACCAATACACCACAACACCAACTTCCAAGGTTAACACCACAACCTCCACTCACAAAATGGCTGCCAGTTTGACCTATGACCCCTCCCAACAGCGTCACCGGCACAACTCAACAACCGAATTTCAGCGGACAAGAGCTCTTGGTACCACAAAAGACTCACTAACCTGACCCTGGATATCAAGGTTATACCGCTACACCACTAATACCTCCACAAACTCACTCCATCACCAATCCACACCAAGATCCTTCCCTGAGAGACGCCTTCCCTCCACCTTTCCTCACGACCTAAGGCGCTCTGATTTTTCCCCTCCTTGGAATGTGTTGTTGCCCACTCAAGCTCCCCTCGTTTTCAACGTATTTCACCTCAATTATACTCCCTTCCTTATATATATAAAGATATAGAGAACTTAAATTATGAAGAGAATAATACTACATGATATAAAATGGGTAAATAAGCCTTACACTACTTATAACAATAATAAGGATAATGTCCGAATGGCAGGTAACCGGAACACGGGGACACTAAGAAAACGTGATCCCATTCAAGGTAAACTCGGCCAATAACATGACACTCGGAATAAAAGAAAACCCTGGTGGACGATCACATAACCCGTGACTGAAGCACGCTGGGGAGTCTGTTGAGAAGTGCTGAGGTGGGGAGGGATGCGCTGCTTGGAGCTTGCTTGGAGGCACCTGAGGCAGCTCCACTCTGCCACCTCTGACTGAGCGAGTCACCTTGATGAAAATGGGGTAGACGTATTTAATGTATTTAATGAAGGTGGTGTTTTTAGGGAGGCCGACCTATTTCATGAGCTACTTAAATAATTAGTGTTTTTTTTAATAAGTGTTGGTTTATTTTACGTGTTAGTTTAATTAGCGGGACTTAGATTAACAAGAGCTGCCTGGTTGATAAGTTGGTGTGAGTAACGAGGACGGTCATCACTGAAACGTTTCATACACACACACACACACACACACACACACACAGCCAGCCATCACTTCCTCGCTGAAGTAAAGTACGTTGTACCACCACCACCATCACCTCCAGATTATTATAGAACGTCAGTGTCTCCCTTAGAGGCTGAACTTTCATACAGTCGTGTATGGGAATTGACACTGAGGATTCTTATTAATCTGTTTTATCTTTTATTGTTCTGTTTATTCATTTATTTTATCTTATTCTTTTTATTACTTTTTTTCTCAAATACGGGCCTACGACAGCAAAAAAAAAAAAAAAAAGCTCATGAAAGGTGCCAGTGTGTAGTTTGAAGATAATTATAAGAACGTTGAGGAGTCTCGTATTCAGCGCCTTCATCAGTGTGTGGTGGATGAACGAAAGCGTGTGCAGTGCAGCAGCCAGCAAGTCAATCGTGTGTGAGTGGCAGCCTCGGAAAAAAAAAGCGTAGTTATTCGACCTTGAAGAGGTCACGAGCGATCAAGCTGTACCATTCCGCGGAGTTAAATTGCACACTTGAGCATGTTTCCTCGGCCAGGGAAGGCTAAGGAGCTGGGATATCCGTTGTGTTCCCCGTTCCCTCCCGACGTGCCCACCGCACCTCCATCCGCCACTCCAGGCCTCAGATTTAACATTGTCATGTCATCAGCATCGTCACCGTTATTATTATTATTATTACCAGTAAAACGCCTCGGAAGGTAATTGACGAGCGAAGCTGTGCGTAAGTAAATAGGAGCTCTGAGTTATAGTTAGGTCTGAACTCCGTCTAGGGAAACAATGCATAGAAGCCAGAAACAAGGCAAATAGGGTACTAGGATTCATTTTTAGGAGTGTTAAAAGTAGAAGGCCGGAAGTAATATTAAAGTTATACTTGGCGCTGGTCAGACCTCATCTAGACTACGCGGTGCAGTTCTGGTCCCCACATTACAGGAAAGATATAGGTCTATTAGAATCAGTACAGAGGAGAATGACTAAAAGGATACAGGGGATGAGGAGTATTCCTTACGAGGCGAGGTTGAAGCTGTTAAATTTACATTCTTTAGAGAGACGTAGGTTAAGAGGGGACCTGATAGAAGTCTTTAAGTGGTATAAGGGTTATAACAAGGGAGATGTAAGCAAAATTCTTAGGATCAGCAACCAGGGTAGAACAAGAAATAACGGGTTCAAGCTTGAAAAATTTAGGTTTAGGAAGGAGATAGGAAAAAATTGGTTCTCAAATAGAGTGGTAGATGAGTGGAACGGACTCAGTAATCATGTAGTTAGTGCTAGGACACTAGAGAGCTTTAAGAGAAGATTAGACAAGTTTATGGATGGGGATAGCAGATGGAAATAGGTAGGTGTGTTTCATACAGGGACTGCCACGTGTAATCCTGGTCGCTTCTTGCAGCTTCCCTTATTTCTTATGTTCTTATGTTCTTATGAGAGAGAGAGAGAGAGAGAGAGAGAGAGAGAGAGAGAGGCAATTTCAGTGACAGTTGCAGGAAATTAGTCATTTATAAAAAGTTTTATTATGTACTTTTCGCATGCGCAATAATGTTGGAAATATGACATGCTTTTTTGGTAATAACTTGTATTAATCTTAACACAAAAAAATCTTAACAAAAAATAAATTTTGAAAAAATTGAGCTTTTTCAGTTCATTAGTTGAAGTTAGCGAAAATTTTAGGCAAGACGCACATCGCTCACTTGCCGAAGATTCAAATCACGCTAGCTCAAAACTTTGCGAGAGGCCAATCGTTGTGCTATATACTGTTGGACAGGAAATTTCATTCTGCGTTCAGTGGTATGTATCCGGTCTTATTGAAACAAAAGAAACATGGTGAAAATTGCAGAAAACTAACGGTCACTTTCAAAAATCCCATTTTCGACACCTATTTTTTAGAAGTTGCCGAATGACCGCACCTAATAGAAGAGATGAAAGCTATAGCATATAAAATTGATAGATTAGCCGCGTAGTTGCGGAGATATTAGCTTTTGAATAGCGTTACGGCCGGGCCGGGGTGCTCAAAATGAAACTCAAACCTACATAGTAAACTTCGCTTCGCTCATTATTATTATTATTATTATTGTTATTATTATTATTATTATTATTATTATTATTATTATTATCATTATTATTATTATTATTATTATTATCATTATTATTATCATTATTATTATAATTGCATTGTTGTTGTTAAATAATAGTTTCAGCACAATTTTAATGAGACTGACATACTCTGTCGAGGAGAGAGAGAGAGAGAGAGAGAGAGAGAGAGAGAGAGAGAGAGAGAGAGAGAGAGAGAGAGAGAGAGAGAGAGACTGTCGTATTTGCTCAAGGGAGAGGGGTGGGGGGAATTCAGAGAAAGATGTCACAGATAAGGAAGTCAGAAACAAAGGAGTCGTGGTGGAGCGCTAGAAACAGATTCTCGAGTCTTAGTAGGCTTCCGGAGACATGCAACAGTAACTTGAGGCTTTGCAGAACTCTCTTGCTTGTGTTTTAGAGTTTTAGATCATTCAGAGATGATGGAATGTTTGTGAAGGCTGCGCGGAGTGTGAAGGCGCGGCTTGTCTTGCTGCAAAAGGGGCCAGGGCAGGCTGCTCAAGACAGTGTTGGTGTCTGGAGGGCCACGTGTTGCATCAAGACACGTGCAGTATGAAAAGACAGACGCAATCTATTGAAAACCTTTCCTAAGTGCACACTGTACATAATTTCGTATTGTATATGCTGCCATTTTTTTTTTTTCTTCCTTTATTCGTAACGGCGTTCAAATGCTAATCGTTTCCCAATCCATCTACTGTTCAAAAGTGTATCAAAGGAGGTCGCCTTCTTCCACGAAGGCGTTGTCTGTCCTCGCCGGGCGATGCCAGACATGCACCGCTGCCCTTTTTGTTAGTGCACCAGCCTTGTAGACACGTGTGGTTTGCCTAAATGAAGGCCGTCTATTTTCAAAGGTATCTCATAAAACATAACGTAATGTTTTCCAATGATTCACTTCCAAGGAAGGAGACAATCATGCACATATTGTCACCATAAGGGCGCTTACTCACGGGCAGCTTTGCAGTATGACTTTGCGACACTAGTCACGGAGATTATGGCTTCTCATAGATTCTAATTATTTCGAAGCGAGCCTTTTCAGACGAGCGAGTGTAGCGGGTGACTGTGGCGAGCAGACAACGCGGATCTCATCCACAAGTGTCCCGACAGTGTGGCTTGAAAGGTGGTCACCTACTTTTAAAATCGATCACAGCTTCCACGTTACTAAGAAAGTATCCCTTTTCAACCTGAACCAAGTGGAATTGGGTTTATAGGTGGATGAAGGGATTATCCACATCAGAAGTGTATTTAGTAACATTATTAAGAAAGATATCACTCTATTACTAATAATCACCATGTTGTGTAACCTTCAGAGTTGAGGTAAAGTTTACATCACTATTCTTCTGCATTGCAATATGTTCATAGCAGCTTCCATGTCGCTAACAGAAGCAGATGATCTGTTGTACGGCAAAATGTTGCTCGGAGATGATGATAAAAAAAAAAAAAAATGACGTGCTTGTCTCCTGTTAGGAGGTGCCGACTGCCGGTTGTTGACGACGACCAGCGGTTGGTCACGAGGGTGGTTAAGTTCTAAGGGTACTTTGGTGGTCACTGGGTAGCCACTAACTAATTTTTATGCTGTGGTTGCAAACCTCTCCTTTCTTGTTCTTTTCCTTCAGTGATGCCAACGCTCTGGAATTATAGACGTAGTAAACTAAGGTTACAGAAACACTAACCAACATTAAACAGCACTACTAATGCCAGAATTGGAGGAAGCATCATTACATATTTACTGCATTGTCATTACTTGTTACATACTCTACAATTTCACCTCACATTAGTCTTATTTATTCTATCTAATAATAAATTAGGTGAAATTTCACCAAATGAAGACTATCCAAGGAATCCTTGCCAAAGACATATCACTGCTGAATCTCTGCAATGAAACACATCATCCATAGTTTGTTTGTTTTTTTTTATTGTTAGATAAAAATTAGAATCTGTACATTTGTTTGCAGGTTCTTCTTCCTGCTCATCTAAATGTATTTTTTCCCATATACACAACTTTACAAAAATGTTATATATATATATATATATATATATATATATATATATATATATATATATATATATATATATATATATATATATATATATATATATATATATATATATATATATATATATATATTCTGTCCACCTCTCTAATGCAAAAGTTAACCAGTATTCTCAATCATTCATCCCTTTCTCTGGCAAACTCTGGAATTCCCTGCCTGCTTCTGTATTTCCACCTTCCTATAACTTGAATTCTTTCAAGAGGGAGGTTTCAAGACACTTATCCTGTATTTTTTACAAACACTTTCAACTGTGTTCAGGGACCAGCACCTTTTTTTTTTCTTTTTTTTTCTGGCCAGTGCCCCTCCTACATATAAAACACACACACACACACAGCTTATTATTATCAGAACATTGTTGTCAAAAAAATTTAAAATACACACACACACACACACACACACACACACACACACGAATGCTTATTGTCAGAACATTGGCTATCCCTATACAAAACTGCCAAACATCAACATGTACTGTGACCACAAGTGATTTACTCAGTCACTCTAAATTCAAACACACAAACAGCCTCAAAGAAGTAAATCACACAAAATGTCCTCATCATCACAGTTTGAGCTACAGTGCTTTTGCTTAATGGCAGACAAGAGTAATTAGAATCACCAGACTAACCATCTACAAGAGAAAAACAGGCATGAAATGGCAGTCACAAACCAACTTTCCCTAAGAAGTGTCTTGATGGAGTAAAGAAATACCCACTTGAAGAATTATACATTATAGTCACTGGTCATCTGCCAAGCTTAATTACAGCAAAAACCAACATGCTGCAGTGTCAAGCATCAAAATGTTCAGCACCAAGCACCTCCTCAAAATGAGAGAAAAAAGCATCAAAGCCAAGCTGATCACTAAGCTTTGTCTTTGTTTATGAAAGGATACTATGAAGAAGGAAAATGGTCTCTGGCGGCTCATCTGATCCGTAGGTCATTAGACCTACAGTCTAATTAGACCGGTTAATTAGAGGGTTAAAGGTCACCCCTTAGAATAAGGTTGCTGAAGATATGTGATTCAGCATGCCAAGGTGCTTCAGATGATGTCCCCTTCATTATGTCCTCAATGTGCATGACACCATGCTTAGACATGCTTGCTAAGGTCATGTCAGCTCTACTGTCCATCTATGTTAACCTTTCCATTGCAGATCCCCTCATCCAACAACATAGAGGTCTTTTGTAGATGGCAACACAGTGATCAGCCTTCCAGACCACAAGTTTGCACTTCTCTCCATCTTGGAGGATGAAGATTTTCCCACTTAGTGAAAGGAGAGCTTCTTACAAAATAAGGCAACAAAACCCATGAAGCCTTTAACAAACTTGTTAAATCTTGTTTCCTATAATTAATTGCATTGATATAACATTCCAACAGTTATCATAGCTTGCTCTGTCCAATAGGTGGTCCAACTTTACTACATCGCATCTGCCTTTTATACACGTCCCACAGTTTAAACTGATCTACAACTGACCTCCCTCCCTGTTGGCAGGTGCACTCATGTTCTTGCAACTTCAAAAAAATTTTACGTTTTGCAACTTTTAAAAAGATATATTTAAGATATTTTCAATCACTATTATTTAGCCTTGTCAATCACTATTAGCCTTGTCCTAACCTGAAAAAATATCAGTAAGAAAACAATATATAGTGGTACCTTGGTATACATCCTTAATCCATTCCAGATCTTTGGACTTATGCCAAACAGGATGTATACCAAACAAATTTTTCCCATTAAGAAATAAAGGGAAAATGATTAATCCATTCCCATGAAAAAAAAAATCCTATTGATACTGGCATATTATACAATACATTGATGGGGTTGTATAAAATCATTTAGGCACTGCTTAATACTGAAATACATACTGTATTTAATGGCATATAAGACATACCCAAATTTCAACAGGGCATATTCAGGAAAAAAGTTTTTTATGTATTTAAGTATGTAATGTTTAAAGCAAGCTAGCAGTGTAGCTGAACAAAAAGCAAGTTATCCCAATAGTAAAGATATCCTACATGATTGCAGTAATACAAGAGAGGTAGTTGCCTAGTCACGTAGGCAAGGCAAAGATGCAGCCCAGCTGAGACATCAACAACACACTTGGTGCATCACTCAACAGAGCCGCATTTTCATTTTCGACATTTCTTACATCATATTATGGTTGAAAAATATGATATTAGCACCCTTGCCTATAATACAGTGGTGTAAATCTTTGGGTGTACAAGTGAAGGAAATTTTAAAATTAAATCTACAAGAGGTCTCTCATTCACATATACCTCGTAAGATGCAGGGTGATCTTTCTCTTTTCACCCCTATGGTGATCCTAACCATTTTCTTCATTGCTTGGCTCTTCTCATTAACTTTCTTAGAATTCATGGTTAATGAATTTATGAAAAATTTGTGCGAAAAACACATAATCATGTGAAAATTCAAAGTTATAGTGAAGGTTGTTCACTGAATGGTAGCAAAGGGCGTATTGATGCTCATGGACAATTGTAACTTTGTCTCAAGAGATGTAAACAAGGGTAGTGCATGGTGTCATGGCTCATTTTGACCCATATAAGTTCTAGCAAGTGAGTCCTATACCAAGCAGTTTTTTTTGCATCCAAACAGGATGTATCCAAGTTGGACTTCAGCTTGATGTATACCGAGGTACCACAGTAAAATTGTTAACTTCAGAAAAATTATGAAAACAAATATATTTATATAAACTCACCCATGTGACTGTTGACACTTGCTACTGGACAATCATATGGATTATATATATATATATATATATATATATATATATATATATATATATATATATATATATATATATATATATATATATATATATATATATATATATATCTGTGTGTGTGTGTGTGTGTGTGTGTGTGTGTGTGTGTGTGTGTGTGTGTGTGTGTGTGTGTGTGTGTGTGTCCAGTTTTTCTGAACTGTTAATAATACTTAGATAACATTGTTTTCCAATTAATATTCTATAAAAATCAGCTTAAGACAAGAGCAATTATTGACATGATAAAAAATATGAGTTTGGAGGAATGACATGAACAGTAAGTGCACCAGTTAGTTGAGGTGGGAGGATGTAAGGCCTGTGGCTTTCAGATCAGCTTAGACTGTGGTAACTGTTATTATGACTATATATTGTGAGGTGTATATCCTAATGCTCCTGTATTCCACTTGTTGGTTCAGGTATTGTGCTCATGGATATGGAGGTGATGGTGACTGGCTATGATGCACCAATAGTAATACGAGTAGTATTGGTGGTACTGTTAAAGTCCCTCCTGATCCAATGATCTTGCACTGGAGCCTCAAGTTACCTCAGTTACTTGCAGTGTGGTAAGAATTAAAACTGTCATCACCATAGCACAGTTGTATGCATGGCCTCTTAGATCCCTATGGAATGTAGTTTTTTGTCTTTTCACCTGAATCTCATCAACTCAACCTATCAGGTATACAATGAATACTGGAAAGGCTCACCACACAAGCAGAATTTTTTCAAATCTAACTAATACCATATTTTTGTTTTGTTGCCTCCTTTGCAATGCAGGTTTTAGTGTCCTTCACAACTATTTCAAGCACAACCTTCAAGTTCATGTGTGTTTCCTGGAAAACATGAGGATTATCATGTTGTTAACACAGCTCTCCACAGCCTTGATGAATGGCCATGAGAAATTTAAAACAAGTAACCTTAACATTCTACATTAAACTGACTGCAGTAGTACTTTAGTCATGCCTATGTATGTTCCACTCAGTTTAGTACATGCATGTTGTAAACCACCTAACAATTGCCTCTTAATGTCACTGGAACACTCAAGTAATGTACTTAGGTCAAGACAAACTATACATGTTCTGGCCAATGTGGTCTGGATCTGAAGAAGCTGATGATAGCACAGTCTGGCCCTCAAACACCCTTTCCATATTCAGCTTCATATCATAGCATAAAGTATCTCTTAAGAATAAATTCTTAATCATGATTAATGAGCAAAATTCAAAGGGAGATCAATCAGATTTGACATTAGTCATTGACAACCATCACATCAACTGACTAAAGTTGAAGGCACATGTTTGCTACCTGATATTTCAGCGCCTGTTGTCTCACGCATGACTTGTGTGGCTTGCTAAATACACCAACAGCACCCAATGTGCCAGTTTGCAAAGCTGATTCTGCTGAACAAAAAGTTGGGAATGCTCACAAGAAAATGCAAAACTCAATTTTTCCAATGTAGTAAGCCTGGCTCAAGTCTGGTTCAATTCCAGACCCATGGCTGGGTGCATCATGAACACAAGTGATAAAATTTGGCCAAAGTATTTATATAATTATTTACTACCTCTCACAAGCAGTTTGTTCAACACATGCTGTGCTTTGGGGCTGACTTGCTAAGTTCAAGTTTATCTATGTTCTTGCGTTTTTTCTGCACAAGATCTGGTGGGTGGGGCATGATATATCTCAGCTTATCCCAAAACTTACTATCACCCCATCGCACATAAGTCTTGGTGGTGATGTACAGTTTCAGCTTCTCATCCAGCTCAGACTCAGGTGGGATCTGAAAAAATAATTTCAGATCAACATCAAGTGGAAGCATCTATGAAAGGCAGCACCTGAACATGAGCAAATTCTAGAATTTCTATGACCAACAAGTTGCTATTTTAAATATGTTGAAAACATCGCATTAGCTGGAGAAGAAAGTGAGTGGATCTATTTTACATATCAGTTTAACTATCATGTAAACTATTTCTCATCAAAGTAAAAAATTAAAACAAAAAGTTCAATCAGCTTTTTTTCTTAAACATTTAACTAAATAATGAATCATTTAGTAAGTTTATAAATTTTCATTGTTAAATTGTCATGGAGCCTATTCTTAGATTATGATTTGCCTATAATACACACACACATGTGTGAAAATAACTCTTCTTGTTATGCCACCTTAAAAGTACTACCTACTACATGAACATACTGGTCTTTCACACACTCACAAACACAAACCTTGCCATAGACAATGATGATGAGCCTGTTGGTGTGGTCCTGCAAGGTCTGGGAGTGAGCCGCACATTGTTATGCCACCTTAAAAGTACTACCTACTACATGAACATACTGGTCTTTCACACACTCACAAACACAAACCTTGCCATAGACAATGATGATGAGCCTGTTGGTGTGGTCCTGCAAGGTCTGGGAGTGAGCCGCACAGAACTCCAACTGCCCCCACACACTCTCAATGAAGCTGGACGAGAGGACCACAATGGTGCGCCGGCTTGCCTCCACACTCTGCACAATCTGGTTCTGGATGTACTCGCCAGGCACCCAGTCCCGGTAGTGGAGGCACACGCGGTACTTGGGCTCCCCACACTCCAGGCCAGGCACCAGCTCCTTCATCACAAACTCTTCATCCTTGGGAGAAAAAGATAAGGTGAGTGAGGAAGTGATAAGATTTCTTGTACACACACTCAAAAAGTATCATTACAGCGTGGTCCAACAAATTTCACAATGAACAACCCGATAATCTCAGCAGGGTTGGTTGGTGAGTGTATCAGTGCATGGGGTGTCAAATGGGACCCCACAGAAACATGCATGGGAGAATAGAGCTAATAATATCTTATCTATCTGTATATTGATCTAGCTAACTAAATATTGCTTTCTTTACAAGTGCCACTCACTTGATTCCCTCGGGTACAACTGGACTAAATATATGCAGGGACGCCAACAGGTGGAGCCTGTTATCAACGGATCTGCCATGGGTGTCTATTTGTATTGTGCTCAATGTGTAATGATACTTTTTTGAGTGTGTAAATAAGGTTGATTCTTGGCTGAAAGACTGATGGAAGTGAAAGAGGGGAGGGTTACTGAGGAGTAGAGAAGAGAGAGGAAAAGGGTATGTGATAAGATTTTTGCAATTAAAACAATAGAGGCAATTAGGGAAAGGTGAATAGTTGTGTACAGCCTTCAAGGACTTAAAGAAAGAATGTGATGGAATAGATTATGACAGAATAGATATGGAAGTTTTCGGCAATGTGCTTGTGTGAAAGTTTTCCATCATAAGTAGAAGTGAGGCAGGAATACTTGTTGTCTCTGTGGTTGTCTAATGTGTTTATTATGGATGAGGGAGATGAAAGCTAAATTAGGAAATACTGATGCAAGGCTGAAATGAGGTGGATTGGGATGACTGAGGTGTATCTGCAAATTAATAAGGTGTATCTGCAAATTAATATACTAATATGCCCCATCACACACTATTCCATTTGCACCAATATTTCCTACTTTAGCTTTGATTTCCCTTCTACAGCCACATCCATAAACACACCACACATCCCTGTTTCACTCCTGTGCCTACCAATAAAACTCTCTCTCTCTCTCTCTCTCTCTCTCTCTCTCTCTCTCTCTCTCTCTCTCTCTCTCTCTCTCTCTCTCTCTCTCTCTCTCTCTCTCTCTTCCTTCCCCTTCCACCCTCTCTCTCTCCCAAGACTCCTCTTGCCAGTGGTATTGTGACAGCCACAACTATATTGTCCCCCTAGAAAGTAGCTTTATCTTGAATTAAAGGAGAATTATGGAGCAAACATCCTGCTTCAGCAGATAATCCATTCAACCTTTTGCCAAACTATATCACCACACAAACTCTTCTCACCTGACCATTCTGATCCACTACACCACCAGAGCTCCTTGACTGATCATTTAAAACAAGCATGGTAAAGAACAAAGTAATCATCTACTGAGGAAATGACTTGTGACTCACCTTATGAGAGTAACTGATGAATGCATCATACTTCTTATCAGCATCAAGCTCATCTTCAGTGATGGCCCAGAGACACATGTGGTGGGCATACAGCCAAACCTTTATGCCTTGCTTGTACTTGTAGAAGCTCACAGTCCCTATAAAAACAAGTTAAATCTTATTAACTCTGCTAATGGAATCTGCGATGATGTATGATAAAAACAAAAGCTACAAACTCCTAAATAAGGCACAACACAAAATTTTTACTGAAATCTTCATAGATCACAAGTGTGGGCACAGCTATTGCCTTTGAACTGAATGGACTTGATTGTATCACCTCCATCACCAGTGCACCATGTATTCTGACTGCACACACTATCTTTTCCTTCCAAGTGTTTTTCATTATTTCATCATACATTTTCTTATCTGATTCTGCACAATACACTATTAAATTTTAATGGATACCCAGCTTTCTTTTATCTTCCAGTCCCCTACATTCACTGGCAAGCACTCACCAACAATAGCAAAGAAGATGAGAAGGATGAGGATGACCACTATGGTGACGATGACCATTGGCTGCATGAAGAATGGGCACAGGTCATGTTCACTCAGGTCCATCACCAGCTCTCCATCCTCACACTGCAGTGCCGTGAAGTCATTCACCTTAAAGAAAATAAAAAACATTACAGATGAGCTCAGCTTTATCCCACTTGCCAAGCCAATTATTTCTCACTGTGAAATTGTTATTAGTATTCTAGAAAAAGCTGCCAAAGTTTAGTAAACTTTTGCAGTACACTTACAGTTGCAATGGAAGAATACTGCTGCCATATTCCCTACACATTGTAAGAGATGGCCAAAATATAGAGTGATGAGACTGGAAACTCCCTACTCTGTATTTTTATTCCCCACAATGAGATAGGATAAGAGATCTTTTCTAAGCTCCATACTTAGAAATTTAAATATTCACCCTAAGCTTTGGCAATCATCTTTCATAAAACCAATCTGGTAAATTGTTATAGGTAAAATAATGGAGTTAGTAATTGTGAGAAACAAAAGAGATCATTTAGGCAAGCATATGCTTAGCAAGGCTTCATGTGGAAATCATGCCTTATGAACTTTGGAATTTTTATGCAAATAAAGAACCTCCCTTTAAAAAACTCCAAAGTTTCCATTGTAAATGTCTTATACCATGCAATACTGCTGCACTCTCATGCAACAAATCAAACAAGATCACTCTGCAACATTACCTTGCGAGATGGGACATGGAGGAACTGAAACAGATCCAACATGTCACAGCTGCAGTGCCATGGGTTGCTTCCCAGCTTGAGGCTTATGTCAGTTGCATTCAGGTGGTTGAGGATGACAGGTGACAAGTTGGTGAGATTGTTACCTCGCACATCTAGGGCCTTCAAGTTGGGTGGAAGATGAGACACATTAATGCTGGACAGCATGTTGTACGGCACAACTAGATCACGTAAATTAGTGTAGATCTGCAGGCCAGCAAGGCTTGTGAGGTTGTTGTTTGCCAAGATCAGAGTGAAATCATGACGTCTGTACTTGGTAAGATTAAGGGATTCTATTGACTTAAAGTCCTGATAGGAGCAATCAATGAGAATCCTGTCATCATGGATTCTATAATCATGGGAACAAACATCATCTGTGTCTGTTATCTGGCAAGTGAGGATTTCTGTCTTTACCTCCATCAAGTTCACAAGCTCACCACTGGGAAACTGACAGAATGCTTCTTCACTGTCTTCAACAGTGATTTCCAATGTATTATTTACTTTCACAAATGGCAAGCCTTGCAATACCCTCAGGAAACCATAATTGAGGCACTGACACAATAGTGGGTTTCCTTCCAAGGCAAGGGTCAATGTTTTCTTTCTGCCCATCAAAAAACTCCATGTAAAGTCAATAGTCTCTATATTATTGAACTTGAAATCTAATTTCACCACATTTGATTGGAAGATAAGGGAACTATAATGTAAAACTTCAAATGAATTCCTCGAGAAATCAACTCTCACAAGGTCAACATAAGCATTATTCAAACTGTCTGGTATTATACTTATATTATTGTTATTCAGGAAGAGATACTGCAGCTTAGTTTGATTATGCAGTGCAAAGTTACGCATGCTGTGTATGCTGATATTGTTGTAACCGAGGTCCAAGTATTTAAGTGAAGACTCGCGTGGGAAGGCATTGTTGATTCCATGATGAGTCAAAAAGTTGTTGTTGAGCTCAAGCTTTTCCAGATCATGACATTCTTTCAATGCAGCCCAAGGCAACATTCTCAGTCTGTTGTGGCCTAAGTTCAGCTCCTTCAGTTTCTGCAGGTTTGTGAAAGTTCCTGTCTGTATCTCTGACAAAAGATTTTCACTAATGTCTATTGATTCTATTATGTAGTTATCAGAAAATACATCACCAGATAATTTTTTCAATTTATTCTTGCTAACATCCAAGGTTCTAAGAAGTTTCAAGCCTTTGAATAGATTTTCCTGGAGGGTACCGATTTGATTGTTATGGAGCTGAATGGTATGAAGATTGGGAGCGTCAGAAAAAAGCTTGGGTGGAAGCTCTTCTAGCATGTTATGTTGCAGCATTACTATCTGAAGCTTTGTCATGTTATGGAAAAGGTCTGCACCAAGTTGACTTATAGTGCTATTAAAGACTTCTACAGTCTCAAGCTTCAGTGTGCTTCTAAATGCGTTACTTGTTATGGAGTGTATGCCAGTCACCTGCAGCAGCTGTAGATCATTCAGTCCTTGCAGATGCTGCTGCAACAATGTGCCATTCTTGCTCACATTCAAAAGAGCCAAGGATCTAACATTTTCTGGATTCACACCAATTTTGTAAAGAACTTCCTTATATGAAATATTGGGAAGAGCACACCCAAGAAACTCTGCATAAGTAACTGAAGGGAAGTCACAACCCTCCATTAGTGAGTAGTCCGCATCTGTGGAGTGCAAACACTGCAGACGAATCTTTCCATTCAGTAACACCTCCACAGAAAAATAAACTTGTTGGTCTGTTGTACTCGAACAAGTCATGGAATTCTGACTGGTCTTCTCACACATTCCACAACCCATGGCCTTAACAGCCAGCCACACCCACATCAGGACAGCAAGATAAAACTTCTGCTGCAACATGGTGGCCACAGAGGTCTGCTGTTTTCAGTGAAGTTGCCTCAGCCCCTGCATCACCTGAGACCTGCAAGAATATATGACACATTAGTAAATGTGGCCAGTATTTGGATCCTGTTCATATGTGAAAAATCCCAACACTATTATTCATGGAAATTCAGCAAATTTTATGGAATGCTTAAAGTTGATAAGCACAGATAATACAAGTACAGCTATGCATGATCTTCTGTATGATACTGTAAATAACAAGATATTTGCTATGAGTACCTGTGCAAGTGGTGTAGTGTAAACTGTGGAGAGGTGAAATGGGTGAAAAGAACACAGTGCAATGGTACAGCCATATTCAGAGGACGGAAAGCAAAACAAGTGTACGTGAAGAAAACTGAAGGTGCTAACAGGAGAGGAAGGCCACTGAGAAGATGGACTGATAAGGTAAAGGAGTGTGAAAGAAGTGCTAGTAGAGGCCAAGTCCTTGAACAAGCAAGAAAGGGATGTTTGGATAGGGAGAGATGGAAGCTCTTCTGCTGTGAAATTGAGAGACTCTCCTGGAGAGAAATTCATAGAATGAGATGACTTAACAAAGAATACACATAAAATCAACCCTATTTTTGATGACAACTGCACTGGGGAACTCTCAGGGAGGTAGGGGAGGGGGAAATGAGCCTCTACACCTGCCTATAGCACCAAAGATGGGGCCCCACCATATACAAAAAAATAAATAAATAAATAAATAAATAAATAGATAAATAAGAAATAAAATAAATAAATAAACTAATTAATTAAATAAATAGATAGAGATAAATAAAATAATTATCTCATCAGAAAGTTCACGAAAATACATGCAATTCTTATACTACAATCCTCTTCCTCCTTGTTTCCCCATTCCTGTGACTTCAGAAAAAAAAAAAAGTAACACTGTAACAGGACATAGCAATCCAAAGCAGAACTGGTCATGAGAATACATCCAGTCACTAGAGGCTTGTCCTTCCAACCTGCTAGATCTGGGTATGATCCCCACTCACATACACTTTCTGTATTTACAATGAATTAATTTCTCACCATTTTGCTATAGGAGGTTGCAGTTCTTTTTCATTCATGTCAGAAGGGTATGGCCGCCCTAAATAGATTTGCAGATGAACTGCTGAATTATCTAGCAATGCTATATGGAGAAAAGAAAAAACTAGACCCTTCATTTAACTCATGGGATATAGCTGTGTGGGATACTATCATGGTACACCACATGCAGCTACAAAGCATTTATCTCTTGCATAAATATAGTTAATTTATTTCAAATCTGTCTACCTGTGTACAGCGTCATATTGTTGCATAGAAGCCTCCCCTCATTATATTACACATCATACTGTAACCACATTACCTCACCAATCACTGTACATCTACATCACCTGTGCTGCACATGGAGAGAGAGAGAGAGAGAGAGAGAGAGAGAGAGAGAGAGAGAGAGAGAGAGAGAGAGAGAGAGAGAGAGAGAGAGAGATACAAAACACCATACACGCTAGCCCATCTTTCCTCTGCTGTGTAGAGGCAGAAGCTAAACAAGATTTTCTCAGTTGTGAAAAAATAAATAAATAAATAAAATAATAATAATAATAATGACTAATAATAATAATAATAATAATAATAATAATAATAATAATAATAATAATAATAATAATAATAAATATGGATTATGTTGGTAGTACTTTAAACCAGTAATGGTCCATGGCATGTCACTTCACTTTTACGTGGTCAAGACAAAAGTATGTCAGGTAGTTTGACGTGCAATGCAGTTGAACCAACTTTGAGATGTCCAAAGAAAACTTTTCTAACCGCTTTAGCCTAAATGTGGCTCTCATTCCTAGCACGATAACGTGTTTACAAAATTAGTTTATCTCCGATGCAATGTGGCAGCTCCATGCTGACCTTAAAGTTTCAAGTACAGAAACAAGTAATAAGAGAAGCTCATCTTCTCTGTGGTGAGTGGCAATTAAAAAGAGTTGCTTGATAACAAAGTAGGCCATCACTGCCATTGGGCTTCGCATCTTGTAACAACTTCAGACGTATCATGAGAGAGAGAGAGAGAGAGAGAGAGAGAGAGAGAGAGAGAGAGAGAGAATGTTTTCCATATTAAACAGTTTATGCGAGTCATAATGTACAATATACATACATACTGGATAAACAATCTGCCGCCACATTATATTTTCAAATCCCTCACGCAGTGTTCCTTAGCTCAACTATAATGCTTATAGATGTGCAGAGCTGGGCTTTCCCACAATCCCCGTCTCGTATACCTCATCGCAGGATCATGTTTCTCATCGCTCATTTGCTTGGTACTGCCACCTTCCTTCCCCAGGGAAACCCACCCTGCCTCCCCTCGAGGTCAGGAGGGGCGAGGAATGCCATTAGCAATCCCACAGACCACTGTAGTAGTGCAAACACATCTCATATACATTCAGGATCCTCCGTCAATATCGATTTAGTATTAAAGTGCGTGCGAATCCTATATCAAATGCAAAGATGAGCGTTGACAAATAAGTAACAATTCATCAGTTGTCTACGTATTTTCAGGGAAGTGTAAAACCAAGGCAAAGATGATAAGCTACAAGGTCGTAGCATTAAATTTTGTTCCCAACCACCCCACCGCGGACAGCCGGGAAGCCCCATGAATCTACCCAACTACAAATGTGACAAGACTGCCTGAGAAACCCATTAGCCTTTATTGATATATTTTTATTCTCTCTCCCTCTCTCTTCCTCTCATTTCATATACACCTTCACTGACCACAAAGTCACACAGCATACAAAACAAAACCCTTCTCCGCCAAGCATTTCCGGAGTGCGCTGGCCCGTGTTTGATTGCTACAGGTGAAAGTTACTGCGCGGCGCCTCGTGTTGCAGCGCTAGGGGAGTGAATGCCAGGGGTCGCCTAGTGCAGCCAGCGCGGGGTTGTGCCGCGCTATGGTGCCTAGAGGATGCAGGTGATGAGGATGGGGTTGGGATGGTTAGGATAATGAGGGTTTGGATGATTTTTAGCTGCCAAGAACCGTAAACTACTAAATCAAACGCATCCATAAGTAGAAAATAACAACAACAAATAAAGGATGATCGTCGCATCAATACCAGATCGGGGTATTGATTCATACTTTATGTATTAAGGAGACCAGGACAGAATGTATGTCATGATGCGGTCCCTCCTCTCCAGAAAAAAAGAAAAATGAGTATAAGATCCAAAAGAAAGGCCAATTTCTGCGCCACATCAGTCATAGCAGCGTAATATCCAGCCAGTAACACAGAGAGGGAGATACTCGTATCATAAAAGAATTAATAGCATTATAAAGATATACTAATACCACCGAAGATTTACCGGTATTATAAAGTTACGTATTCTAGCATTATGAAAGAGTAATTAAATCCCTATGAAGCATTTCAAGTAAATTCAATTCCCGGTTTTAAATTATGCTTCTAAAACATTGCCTGTTTACTGCTTAATTAACTCAACCCCTTTTATCCTTGAAAGCGTTACTTTCCCTTTTCAAGTGAATACTTTCTCCCTTTCTCCTGCCCCTGTCACATTTACGACACACAACCACAAATACTCATGATGCAGGCACAAGGTAAAAGCCAGGAAAGGCTGACACACAGACTGATTTTAACCATTCATTACCACGACAGATTCTACTATACTGCAGATGTCATTAAAAGATTATCATTTTTCGTTATCTGGTTAAAATTTCGTTATCTGGTTAAAATTTAGTTACCAATCCAACACACTTATTTTTTTACTCTATTACGACAAACTGACGAATGATCTGACGAAATATGCAAGCTATTTGCACCACACCATCAGGGTCTTTATATGGCGGCTGTGAAAGGAGGGGAAGAGACCCACAACCCCAGCAGGCCTCCAAGTATTGCCCTGTGTTGTCTGCAAGGCTACGGTGACTGACCCAAGGCCACCATAACAATGTGCAGGCTCCGAAATAACAATGGGGGTCTTTGTAGTCATGTTATTAACTGAAGAATTCTGGAACTGTTATTTCTTTAGCGGGTGAGGAAGGGTCGTCATTCCAGGCCTATTATTATACAAGCACAGTATCAGTGAAACATTCTTCTCTCCGTTTTCATATCGCACAAGTTAGTGATACTTTGCTGAGACTTTTTATAATAACATCATGGCTCGTGAAGTGTCTTGCTACAAGCGTAAAAATATTCGACTGTAAATGTGGTTATGTTAGTTAGTAAGTTACACACAGCACTCTTAATGAAGGAATGGCAACGTGAACTAATCAAGAGTATTTACAAGTATGATAGAAGCAGCAATCTGAAGACGACGACTTCCAGTGAAAAGGACGAATAGAGTTGCTGGAGTATGTGAGAGAA
The DNA here is from genome assembly GCF_035594125.1 of Scylla paramamosain. NCBI lineage: Eukaryota > Metazoa > Arthropoda > Malacostraca > Decapoda > Portunidae > Scylla > Scylla paramamosain. Next base: position 5,591,771 of record NC_087160.1, read on the forward strand.
AGGAGAATGAGATGATAACAGCATACGAGGAAGGAACACAAGGACAGAGACTGAGAAGTCTACCGCGCCATCCAATATGAGAGAGAGAGAGAGAGAGAGAGAGAGAGAGAGAGAGAGAGAGAGAGAGAGAGAGAGAGAGAGAGAGAGAGAGAGAGAGAGAGAGAGAGAGATTGATCTTTTATGTAACTTAAAATATCTTCAAGAAGGATCTACTAGCTTGCGACGTATAATTTTCTTAATTGGTCTCTTATAAGGACTATTTTTCAAGGGCCGCTGAGATGATCAGTCAAGTTCTCATGTTTTTTTTTTCCCCTTTAACGATCCGAATACTCACTAAACTGTCCTTGAAAATCCCATTAACTTTCGCTAGATTCTATTAAACGTGGGTGCGGGAAGACACTGAAAGGCTTACGAATACGGGTTTCATTTCATAAGTGCATGATATGCGTCAAGTAATTTACACGCCTCCTATACCCATTGGTGCCGCCCCACACTGCTGCACTGACCTCCTGTTTACATGCACGAGCACCACCACGGCACACTGTTATCTTCTGAACCAGCCCCTCACACCTCCTTCACGCCCTCACTGGCTGCTTCCCTTCACACCACTTGACTTACAGGAGGGGAGTGCAAGGTCAAATTAGCCCCTAAAACTTTCTATTGTTCTTTTTTCCACATCGCCGAGTGAGAACCCAAGGAAAATGAGAGGAGAGCTGCAGTGGTGGAAACTGAGACCATTAGAAAGTGGCAATGCATAACGGAGAAATGTGAAACGATGCTTGCAATACACCAATGACTACGCAGCGCACGGGAGCCAAGACAGCAAGACCATTGTGTGTATGCCAGGCAGTCTAAACTTAGATGGGATTAGTAAAGGCTTCCATGGCGTCAGCCAACGAACTCTGCAGCTCTGAAATGGGAGGTCTGTTGTCTGATAGCTTCAAATACATCCTTGAATACAACACAAAGGAACAAGTGAGGGATACAAAGAAAACACAAAACATCAGCATATCTGTTGGCCCTTACGAGGCTGCATGAGGTGAAATATGTCTAAACAGTATTGAGTGGTAATTGAAAATGCTAGTTCTTGTGTCTAACCAATCGATGCATGCACAAAGAACAAAACATCAGCAAATCTTCAGGCCCTTGCGAGGTTGCGTGTGGTGAATTATACTATCTAATCAGTGGTGGGTGATTCAGATTCTTGTTTATGAGCCTAAGCAATTCATGCACGCTGCAGACTCGTTAAAGCATGAACAAGGAAATCAAAGTTATGAAGGCACAGGGATGATAGATGATATTGGATTCTGATGTGATAAATTCGTTTCTCCATCTGCCATCACCAGTCACAGTCTACGAATGTTTCAACCGATCCCAGACACTCCCAAAATCAGGTGAAGGTTCTCTTTTTGTGGTGGAATGCTTGTGTGGTGACGGAGCAAGGGTGTTGATGCTAATGATTGTTCATGCTCACTGACCCAGTTCTCATTTTTAGTTAGTACTTTTTTTTTATCACAGTTTTCATTAAATTTTCTTCTATCATCTCTCTCTCTCTCTCTCTCTCTCTCTCTCTCTCTCTCTCTCTCTCTCTCTCTCTCTCTCTCTCTGTGTGTGTGTGTGTGTGTTCAATAACAGAAAAATTGGTAAATATAATGAACAATGCACAAAACTGACTAAATAGCAGTGAAAGTCTTTCACTGCTATTTGGCACACCTTTCTTCAGTCACTAACCATTCTGAGACATTTATTCTTGTTCTACAGCCAACTCCAAACATTAAACAGACTAGAAATTGCAAAATCTATAAATATTTTATCCCTTCTTTCTTGCACGTGCTAATAAAGAGGTAATACTCGTACATTGTTCTTAGTGCTGTGAATTGTTGTTTACCGCAGTGGAAGCGGTAAGAACTGCTTTTATTTGTACCATCAATCCCATTTAGAGGTTAAAGCCTCGGTACACAAGAAAGACTGCAAAAAAAACAACAGACCTACACTCAATCTACATGACATACATATACCCACGTCCACCTATCATTCCCATCCATAAAGTCGTCTTATCTTTTCCGAAATCTTTTACTGTTAAGGCTTCTCGAACTATGGTATTGTGATGCGGGGTAAGAATACAATTTCATGAGGCATCAATGACAGCAAGAGTGATGGGATGAATCAAATTTCGTATTTATGGCCAGTAATTCACTTCAGTCTGTGTGTGTGTGTGTGTGTGTGTGTGTGTGTGTGTGTGTGTGTGTGTGTGTGTGTGTGTGTGTGTGTGTGTGTGTGTGTGTGTGTGTGTGTGTGTGTGTGTGTGTGTGTGTGTGTGTGTGTGTGTGTGTGAGTGTCCTTGAGGAAAGTGAAGGTGGATCAGAATTCTCCAGACTAAAGTGATCACGGAAAATTATGAAGCAGTCTGCCTCCGAGTCAACATTTAACAGTCCCCCTCAATTCGATATTCTTATCTAGGTGTAGAGGAGAGCTGGCCAAGCGTGAATGACACACAGCAAGGGAATTAATATGGTGTTCCTCTGTATTCCCTAACAAGACCGTGACGAGTAGCGTATGGTGTACGAAGACGTATGATAACTCGTAGAAATGTACGACAAAAGTTGGTAGATGGATAGATACATAAAAAGATAGATAGGGACTAACTGACTCATAAATAAACATTAGATAGATAAATAGCTTAATAAGTAGACAAATAGACGATCAGGAACAAAATCAAATAGAAACTTATCGAAAGTATGAGACAAACAGATCTAATGTGATGTAATTATAATAATAGGAAAACTTATAAGAACACATTACACAGACAGATAGACAGACAGAAATAAATTACCAGACATGCAGAGAGAGAGAGAGAGAGAGAGAGAGAGAGAGAGAGAGAGAGAGAGAGAGAGAGAGAGAGAGAGAGAGAGAGAGAGAGAGAGAGAGAGAGAACGCACACAAAAAACGTAAAAACTGTGTGAAATACTGATACACGATCCTGTCAAGTGAAGCGTGATGTCGAGATTCTGATTGGCAAATGGTGATTTATAGTAATGCCATATATGCACTGGTGGAGAGAGAGAGAGAGAGAGAGAGAGAGAGAGAGAGAGAGAGAGAGAGAGAGAGAGAGAGAGAGAGAGAGAGAGAGAGAGAGAGAGAGAGAGAGTGCGTGTGCCGTGCGTAATTTTGTTTTATACCATGTTCATTACAATCATTCACTCATTCACTATTTCAACTGAAGATCAAGAAAGAAAGAAGACGAGAAGCAAAGAAAGAGAAGAAAAGATGAAGAAATGTGATGACGGGGATAAGTGATGAAATAAACAAAAGGAAGTGTGTGTGTGTGTGTGTGTGTGTGTGTGTGTGTGTGTGTGTGTGTGTGTGTGTGTGTGTGTGTGTGTGTGTGTGTGTGTGTGTGTGTGTGTGTAATCAGTCTCATGTTTACCCAACCCTGAACACACCCAGTGGGATTCGGTTACGGAGAGCAAGGACACTGGATGGACTTGGGGGGGGGGGGGAGAACTATTGCCAACACGCGGAGCCTCTGAGAACCCAAAAGTAAGGGGGTCATTGGGTTACACGATTCAAGCAGACCATCCATTCTCTCTTCCACTGGCAGCACGCAGAGCACAATCACCGACACGAGTTTCTGAAGTGCTAATATTTTTTTTTTTCCCTTTCTTCTTCTTCGTCGTCGTCGTCATTGCTGTCTTCGTCTTGTTGTTGTTGTTCGTCTTGTTGTTGCTCTGTTTTTTCGTCTTTTTGTTCTTCTTCGTCTTGCTCTTCTTTTTCGCCTTATTTTTTTTCCGTCTTTTCTTCTTTTTTGTCTTGTTATTCTTCTTCATCTTTGTTCTTCTTCTTCGTCTCTGTTCTTCTTCGTCTTTCTTCTTTTGTCACTTTTGCTTCGTCTTCTTTATCTTGTTTTTTGTTTTGTTTTTTGTCTTCTTCGGCTTCGTTTTGTTTTTCTTCGTCTCGTTTTTCTTTCCCTTCTTTCCCAGGGGATGTGTTCTCAGTCAATAAAGGGGCATTTCCCGTAAACCTAAACACCCTTCCAAGTATTCCCCTTTCACTTAACGTATATTTTTTTCCCTCTAAACATTTTTCCCCTTTCAGTATTTCCCCTCTCATAATATTTATCTCCCTGTGGACATCGAGCATACCGTCACCATCTTCCCTATCCTAGCCTATCCCAGACTTGACTTCAGTTAGTATTCCGTCATCATAACACCGTGCTATCAAATGTATCCAGAAGGGAGGGTGATAAATGTCTGCGGGGGAATATATACTTATGTCCACGGGAAATGTCAAAGAAAATGTCAGAGAGGGAAAAAATGTCCTGAGGAGAATAATAATAATAATAATAATAATAATAATAATAATAATAATAATAATAATAATAATAATAATAATCCCAGTCTCACCACGAGAAAAGAGTAGTCTACAGTATACCTTAACTTCTGACAAGTTAATTGGCAGGACAGTTCCTCCACAAAAAACTTAATGCACAAAACTGTCCGAGAAGTATGAGTTTAAAAAATTTACCTGATTTAATTTAAGTCTTTGCAACCACGATCATATCATGAATAAAACCCATACAGAAAAAAAAAAAACACGTTTGAAACAACCATCTTTTCAAATGGTAAATGTTATGCATTGTCGGTTCGTGGTTGGAGATATAACAATTTCGAATCGGATCCACCTTTTTTTTAAACACCATGATGAATGAAGTGCTTTTCTATTTCCCCTTACTCCTATTATATCCACCTCCCTAATGCAAGAGTTAGCAACTATTCTCAATACATCATCCCTTTTACTGGTAAACTCTGAAACACCGTGCCTTCCTCTGTATTACCCAGGGCTCTTTTCAAGTTTTTTTTTTAAGACTTTGTTGTTGTTGTTGTTGTTGTTGTTGTTGTTGTTGTTGTTGTTGTTGTAGGCTGTAAACCTTTTCAACGTTTCAAGAGGGAGGTTTCAAGACCCGTGCAATCCTGAATTTGCTTTTTACATTATTCATTTCAAGAACTGGTTCCTTCAGCTGGCTTATTTTTTTCATGTCCTTGGCCAGGGCCCCAGAGCCCCTCAAAAAGTAAATAAGTAAAGTAATGTTAAGTTGCGTGGATTGGTCACGAGTAGTAATCTTCGTGGCTGGAATCACCTTGAGCGGAACTGACACACGGCAGATCACACCTTCCATCATTACCGTGAGCACCATAACAAGCACGCCAGCCGTTATTACCACACCACAAAAGCACGGCCCTGAAATTAATGTGCGCACACACACCATTCCGCGCCATCCGGGATAATAATAACAATTCGCTGAACCCAGAAAGAGGGAAAAAAAAAAAGTAAAGGAAGGAAGTGCGTTATTGCTGGAATAAAACCACTGAATTAGTTCCGCTGCTTTGCCAGAGAATTTCAAAATGTTGTTAATTTGGTAGTGACTGGTGAATAACACAATGGAATGGTGGTGAAGAGGCGCATTATCTTATTCATTTGTCTTTATAAAGTTATGCATTTTGGTATTATTATTATTTTTTTATTAATCATTATTTCCGCTTTAAAATTAAGCTGGCCAAAAGCTGTACGACTAAAAAGAAGAAAAATATAACTGAATAGATAATACTGTAAAAGAGAGAGAGAGAGAGAGAGAGAGAGAGAGAGAGAGAGAGAGAGAGAGAGAGAGAGAGAGAGAGAGAGAGAGAGAGAGAGAGAGAGAGAATGTCCTCTTTGTCTAAAACTTGCTACACTGACTAAACAAACATCTAAGTCGAAATACGAGTACGTACACCATACATTGTGAGACTTACCACACACACACACACACACACACACACACACACCATCTGAATCCTAATAAACCCACTCTCACAAATAAAAAAAAAAAAAAGAAAAGAAAAGAACCACAAAGAAATCCACCCGAAAAATAAGGTGAGTCTTCGCTCACAAATATTCGTACAAAATCTAGCAACATAGTAACAGTAACATTATATTCCTTGCCTCGCCCACAGCTTATTTTCCTTGAGCTATTTTATTTATCATCATTTTATTTTGTTGTATTATTTATCATTATCTATTTATTATTATTATTATTATTATTATTATTATTATTATTATTTATTTATTTATTTATATTTTTTTTCTATTTATTTATTTATTTATTTATTTTCTTTTTTTGTGCTCCCTCATCCCGTCCACCTCGCCCGCCGCATCCAAGGTCCAAATCCTACAATTCAGAGGCGATAGTAGTAGTAGTAGTAGTAGTAGTAGTAGTAGTAGTAGTAGTAGTAGTAGTAGTAGTTGTTGTTGTTGTTGTTGTTGTTGTTGTTGTTGTTGTTGTTGTTGTTGTTGTTGTTGTTGTTGTTGTTGTTGTTGTTGTTGTTCTAGACTGTAAACCTTGTCCATATTACACCTTTCAAAGTGTATTGATATGGTTAGGAAACGATCTCTCTCTCTCTCTCTCTCTCTCTCTCTCTCTCTCTCTCTCTCTCTCTCTCTCTCTCTCTCTCTCTCTCTCTCTCTCGTGTGCGTGAGTGTGTGTGTGTGTGTGTGTGTGTGTGTGTGTGTGTGTGTGTGTGTGTGTGTGTGTGTGTGTGTGTGTGAGAGAGAGAGAGAGAGAGAGAGAGAGAGAGAGAGAGAGAGAGAGAGAGAGAGAGAGAGAGAGAGAGAGAGAGAGAGAGAGAGAGAGAGAGAGAGAGAGAGAGGACTAGTACAAACTGATACAGTTTTGGAGCCTACGTGACACTCCGCGGCAGTGTTCCTGGAGGTCATTGAAACAAACATATACGTGTGTGTGTGTGTGTGTGTGTGTGTGTGTGTCATGCAGTCCACTCATGACGGCTCCCTGGAAGTGTGTTGCGGAATACATTCTTGCAGGTTACGTGTTAACACATAATAAAGTCCTGTCGCTCTTACTAAAAATAACTATGACTAATAAGTACGGTTTCCCGCCTTCCGTGACAAGCTTGAGCCTTACGTTCAGTTGTGATCTTGACGTTACTGATACTGTACCATGATTTCTCGGAGTGGACTTTTTATCTTTATTGCGGCACTCCCTCGTGTTTTCCTTTCCTTCGTGCAACTACTCTAAGTTACACACCTTACACATATAACATGATAGTATGTTCTGCAGCTTTTCGTCTGTCTTATTTTCGCTATAAAAAAATAAAAATAAATAAATAAATAAATAAATAAATACGAGTATATATATATATATATATATATATATATATATATATATATATATATATATATATATATATATATATATATATATATATATATATATATATATATTTCTTTTATGTAAGAGGAACTCAGGCCAGGAGCTATAAAAATCTGAGAAAAGCCCCACTGAAGATGCCAGTCCTAAACAGCGAAGCCATTTCCTCTTCTTCCTCTTGTTGATGTGGGTTTTTGAGCCCATTATGAGAACCCAGCTTTCCTTTCCACTCATGAACGCCACTCATTATCTTGTGACACTCTTCTTGGGTCATCCACTCCTTGTGTTTCACTTTTTTTTTATTGCTATCTCACGTCTTTCTCACCCTGTCATGGTTCCCGAACACTCTCGTTATGGGAACAATTCATTACAGCTTGTTCTCGCGCCACACACTCCTGCAGCTCAGCATGAGGATAATAGAGAAACAATCACCTACAGAAGTCAGAGCACCGGAGCCGAAGCGTCAGACAGAAACCCTCCGTCTCTTGTTATAGCATTTCATATTATTTCGTGATAAACAGAATCTGCATCCTCAATAATTTAGATGTGAACTCCTTACATTATTATTATTATTATTATTATTATTATTATTATTATTATTATTATTATTATTATTGTCGTTATCACCATTCCTTATAGTAGATGCTACTGGGATTTTCAGGTGTCTTCATGATTCCAGTGATAATTTGCTAAATATTCTACATCATTACAACGAAAATCACCCCAAATACCCCTTGAAAATAGAACAGGCCTGATGAGTCCAAAGCGATTAAGAATACGAGATGTGGTACAAGGCAATTTTATGTATTTATGTTAAGTAAGGTTATGTTAGACTGTTAGGTAAGGTTAGGTTACGCTAGGCTGGGTAAGGTTACATTAGACCAGCATTTCTTAACCTTTTTCGAATTCTGACCTCAGCACCCCTCGTACAGTAGTCAGACCTAAGCAGTCCGGCAGCCCTAACATGGACCACAAGGCTTAGGTTAGGTGACACAGACTTCCAAAGTGTGGAATGTTGGTATAAATTTAGTGTTTTGCATCAGCATGCTAAAATGCATTAACATCACTGCAGATTTTTTTTTTTTTTAATATACTCTTGTTAAAAAGTGTCCTTTTTGGTACTTTTGTATCCCTAGTAAGGAACACTGACATGGTACCAACAGACCTGCAGCATTTGCCAGTACCCCCTTTAGTTTATATCAGAACCTCCTGGGGATGCTAGCACCCGAGGTTAAGAAACACTATGTTAGACTGTTGGGTAAGGTTTGGTTAGGCTGAACGAAGAGAGTACAGAGGCGAGGCATGGGTGGAACCAGTCACTAGTTGCATATCCCGAGGTCAACTACCTAAATAAATGCATCGACATTCCTCACGCTTATCAGTGCACTGCCACCCATTCACTACCAGACTGAAACGCCACGCTGCACCTGTGACAAATAGCCTGCTTTATCCATCCTGATTTACTTAAACAATTATGTCACGTTACGCCCGTCTCACTGACACACGAAGCTATTTCACTATGTCATTACGTCACTACTGTCACTACCTTTATTATACTTGTTCATTCTACTTGTTCATTAGCTTCCTATAAATACGTATTCCTTTATTTATTTATTCCCTCATTTATTATTTTTATTCTTGCAGACGATTAAAAACTATTCATAAACGTTTCGGCATCTTATCTCGACTGTAGTTGTGGCTTTACTCATTCTAAAAGGGTTTCCTTAATTCTGGGGCAATTTCAACAAGGATTCTGCATTATCATATGAGCCAGCTTATTCACCAGCAGCCTTTGAAAACAGTTCTTTATGAAAGCATGAAACTTTCAAGAATACATGCCTGAGTTAGGTTAGGTTAGGTTACACCATGCTAAGTTATGTTTAGCTGTTAGGTCAGGTCAGGTCAGAACAGATTAGGTTTGGTTAGGTCAGGTCAGGTCACGTTATGTTAAGTTTTACTAGGTTTGGTCAGATGATAGGTTATATTAGATTAAGTTGGGTAGAAACCCAACTTAATCTAAGTTGAGATTAGAAATGTATATAAACAGCTACGGTAATCCCAAAACAGTAAAACAAATTTGCTAAGAAAAAACTATCTCGTCCGAGAGAGACGAGCGTAATAACAAACATTTTTGCTTACCAGGGAAAAAAAAAATTAATCACGTGATTCTGTAAATTTATCTCACATTTTCTATTCCTTTTTCCGTGAAGGAAGTGACGTTAATTCCCCGCCACACCGGTCCATCCGTGAGCCGGTGCGGTACTACACCCGGAAAATGAGCGGCCTAGGATGACCACGCAAGAACAGTCCGGGGCTTCATTCCACACAGCCATCTCCCGCTTCGCCATTTTTGGGTCTTCACAAAGCCTGCTGGACCGCTTTCTGAAATGCTTCGGTGCTTTGACTCGACTACTTTTCAGTCTAGTGCAAGTTATTGAGGCTTACAAGAGTGTTTTCATTATTCTAATGACAGTTTAATGATATATGGCTACAGTGGCTTTGCTGGCTACCTAACAAACGAAAAAAGGGTGATTGTGATGATATAGGAACTGGCCCTATATCATCAATGGGTACATGAGCATCAGAATAATTATATCAATGGTTTTCTCTAGTAAATGTTACAAAAGTGTTTCCATGGTTCTAGCGATAGTTTGACAGCGATTATATCAGCAATGGGGAAAATACTCATGAAAAATTAATTACTTCCTTGGCTTTCTCAAGTAAAGTTACTGTAGTTTTCAAGGCGTTTCCATGAATATAGTCACAGTTCAACAAGGATTCTGTATCATCAATGGAATAACAAAAAAAAATAAAAAATGAAAACCCGACTAACCATTTGTGGTCTTTGACAACAGTTATTATGGAATCCCTAGCGTTTCACAATACGACTACTATCGCATACTGCTGTTACACTATATGCCAAATGGCGGGAGAGAGAATGACGATAACAAGAAAATAGATATGTAATAATACTCCTGTCGGCTTGAATTCATGACATTTTTTTTCATGTAGGAAGGACATCGGCCAAGGACACACACACAAAAAAAAAAAAGATATTGAGATGCCGGTCCCTGAGTTGGGTCCGAAGCGATAGTCAAAAATTGAAGGATAAGTGTCTTGAAACCTCCCTCTTGAAATATTAAGTGCATGAGATTCTGGTGATAGAAGGCTCAAGTACCTCTATCATGTATAGCACGAGAACAGGCTGTGTTAAACCAAGGTTTGGAAGGTTTAGCTCGAGAAAAAGAGTAAGGAATGTACGCCTCCATGCCAGACACTATCACCTCTGTTATGTGCTCGGCACACAGCGACGGGTCTCTGTCACGGAAGCAGTAGTCATTCCAAGGAAAATCAGCAAAATACCTCCTCAGGTCCCCTCAAATAGCAGAGGCAAAACGCCAGAGGCACCTTCGCTTAGGGGGATCCTGAGGAGGGATTGGAGCGATAGGACAAGATACGGACATGAGATTGTGATCAGAGGAGCCCAACGGAGAAGATAGGGTAATAGCATAACCAAAAGGCTTAGAGGTTAGAAAAAGGTCATGAATGTTGGGCGTATCTCCAAGACGGTCAAAAATACGAGTAGGGTGTTGCACCAATTGCTCTAGGCCGTGGAGGATAGCAAAGTTGAAGGCCAGTTCACCAGGATGGCCAGTGAAGGGAGAGGAAAGCCAAAGCTGGAGGTGAACATTAAAGTCTCCAAGAATGGAGATCTCCCCAAAAGGGAAGAAAGTCAGAATGTGCTCCACTGTGGAAGTAGTCAAGAATTTCTTATAGTCAGAGGAGTTAGGTGACAGGTATACAGCACAAATAAATTTAGTTTGAGAGCGACTCTGTAGTCGCAGCCAGATAGTGGAAAACTCGCAAGATTCAAGAGCGTGGGCACGAGAGCAGGTTAAGTCACTGCGCATATAAACGCAACATCCACCTTTGGATTAAAAAATGAGGATAAAGTAGGAGGGAACAGAAAAGGGGCTACTGTCAGTTGCCTCAGACACCTGTGTTTCAGTGAGGAAAAGATGTGGTTTAGTAGAGGAGAGGTGGTGTTCTACAGATTGAAAATTAGTTCTAAGACCGCGAATGTTGCAGAAGTTAATTAAAAAAAAAAAGAAGAAAAGTTGACGGGGGTGTCAAGACACTTAGGGTTGATACCAGAAGAGCAGTCCGACCTGGGGACATTTGTGGTCCCCTGCCCAGATGGAGACTCCGAGAATGGTGTAGGATTCGCCATGGTAATTTTGAACTTTGAGTGAAGGGTGTGCGTGTAATTAAGTGCTTGCAGTTTTCTGTGAAGGAAGAGAGTTGTCTTTAGACAGAGCTAAGTTAATAATACTAATTTTTACAAATTATTTCCAGATACTGACACGAGGCATTATTAGGTTGTTAACACGACTTCACCACCTTGCACAATAAGTAATCGATCAAAGAGGGAAGAACCATGAGAACCTCCCAAAACACAGCTACAGTGATAGTATACAACAAACAATCCAAATTTAGGCCATCAAATACCCATACTGTTGATGGAACAGAATCTTACCCAACAATGCAGCCCTCCAAACGGAGCTACCGTCATAATAAAGAGACAGCAACTCATCCAACACATCTGCCCTTCACACAGACAGAGTAATAATAACGAGATAACAGTTCATCGAATACGTGGCGAGTCATGAAACCTCGATACTCCGTAACCACCGAGTTGATGAACCAGGGAATGGCAGAGAGTGAGATGACAAAATAATGCAATAATACATCGGATATTTATAATGTGTGAGATGACTACGCTTGTTGAGAGAGAGAGAGAGAGAGAGAGAGAGAGAGAGAGAGAGAGAGAGAGAGAGAGAGAGAGAGTGGCGATGAAGACTCGTGTTGTTATCTTGATCAGAGTGACTGTTTGCCCGTTACCAAGGTTTGCCTCTGTCCACAATGGTTCCCCACAGCACACGCTCCAGCAGACAATCTTCAGGTGTAGTGTGGTTCGACATGTTGCATCCAAAAGTCTGTTACAATACTGTTCTTTGCTACGCGTCTCATTTTTCTTTTCACACACACACACACACACACACACACACACACACACACACAAGAATCTCGACACAGTAAATTTCATCTCATTATATTTTTTTTTATTCAGTATTTCTAACCGAGGATAACAACAACAACAACAATAACAACAACAACAACAACAACAACAACAACACCTACTGCTGCTACTACTACTACTACTACTATAGAATAAGAGCACTTCTTTTTTGTATCAATCATTGTCCTATCGAATAATTTTGGTAGCTTCCTATTACATCCACGTATGATTGGGGATCTGGATAACAACAACAACAACAACAACAATACAGCACAGATAAGTCAAGATGATTACCAAATAACCACAACATACACATACAACACTGCCTCCTTATCATCCTCCCTTCACTGCCACCCATGCCCGGAAGTCAAGTGTTCTTTCTATCAATACGAGTTCCCTGACCGGCCTACTAACCCAAGGGCGGGCGGATGCAGCCCATGGATGTTCTCCCACTCGTCTTTTAAGTCCCCTTCACACGTGTGGGGTGATGAGCGACCGTATCCTGTTGAAAGTGAAAGTGTAGAATGAAAGTGAAGGCACGTTAGCTTGTCACTAGTAGGTGGGAAAGATGGAGAGGAATTGCGCGGTCACTTCACTTATGAATGATAACGAAGTGCTTATTAGGTTTTCTTTTTACATGGAGCTTTAGCGAATGTATTTTTCTATTACTGTACTAATTTATGGAACTTTAATAAATAGATTTTCTATTACTGTATTAATTTAGAAAACAGTCTTTACATTTAATACAATACAGTGATTTTCGTAAGTCCGGATTACATGTAGAGCCCAATACATCAAGATTCCAAACACACACACCTACATAGCTAGGAAACTAAAATACAAATACAAAAGCTACACCTCTTTCTTCACCATTTTCGTTGCTCTCCGCATACGTAAATTTACAAATAAATATTTACACCATAGGAATCAAACAATGAGTTACTTGCGAGGTGCCTTTGATGTTGGAAGAAAGGGTGGTAAAAGTAATGAAAGTATATTTGGAAGTCTTGCAAGTTACCGTCTCAATAGGCAAGGAAGGAGTTGTCGGGTGGGGGTGGGGTGGTGGAACGCAGCTTGTCAACTTGTATAGCCTGGGCATTGAGAGGGAGCTTGGCATTGAGTGAGATAACAAGATAATGCAAGAATAGATGGGATACTTATAGACTGTGAGAGAGAGAGAGAGAGAGAGAGAGAGAGAGAGAGAGAGAGAGAGAGAGAGAGAGAGAGAGAGAGAGAGAGAGAGAGAGAGAGAGAGAGAGAGAGAGAGAGAGAGAGAGAGTGTAAAGTGCGAAGATGAGATGAATGGACAGTGACAAATATGGACAAGACTCGATAAACTACACCTACACTAAGGGGATAACAGAGTAAAGCATGGTGATGCGGGACAGGGAAACAGCAGCTGGTGTGGTTCTCACCAAGGTTAGAGGAATACGCTTTGTTCTACTGACCGTGACGTGACACTTGTTGGTGCGACGCCTGATTCTTAGCACGACCATTGATAAGAACACAAGAACAAGGGAAGCTGCAAGAAGCCGTCAGGTCTAAAGGTGGCAATCCCTATATTAAATATGCACACCTACTTCCACTTATCATCATCCATATATTTGTATACTCTTTTTTTTATATGGAATATACTCATTACTGAGTATATTCCATTCATTTACCACTATTCGAGAACCAATTCCTTCCTATATATCTTTTAAAACCTATGTTGGGGGTTATATTTAAACGAAACGTATCCTGTGCTGGCACATCACTAGCACGTGATGTTTTGGCTGGAAATGGCTGCTTGATAAACTAACTAGAAAAGTACCCAGATGAATGCCTGCTAAGACCGTGCAACAGGACAACAGGCAGGTAACAACTAGGCTGTAACAAATTCCCCACGATAATGAATTACATTATACGATGTTTGTTTTGATCAATGATGTCTTGAGAAAGAAGCTTATTTTACAAAAAATAAATAAATAAATAAATAAAATAAAATAAAATAAAATAAAATAAAATAAAATAAAATAAATAACAACTCTGCCAACACAAATTGCTGTACTACCACGTGCCATATTCAAGGTAAGCAATATATGTAACTTGAGAAAGGCACTGCATTAATGGGAGGAATTTTAAATCACTCAGCACGAAATGCCAGCGGCGCCACACGAGCAGACACTGCTTACTGGTATTTATGTAGGGATCATTACGGTACCAGAGGGCATAGCATATGTGGTAACTATACGTATGTCTAACTCCTAAAGACGCAGTATTCATCTCCTACCCTCTGGGTCTTTGTTGACATTGGTCGTCAACTTTGTGAAGGTCACGTTTCCTGGAAGACGGCAAGTGATGTGACGTCACGGCGACTCCTACTACACCTCTACTACAGCCGCTCCTTCCCACACTCATAAAAACAACGACTTACCTCAAACACAATTATATTATAACTTATTTCAGGTATAATGCATCACCCTCATTATATCCATAAGCGTGTCATACCTGCAGATCTTTTAATATGGAAGAAAAGAACAAACAAAAGCATCCCACCACTCCACGTCCAACCCTCGTCTCCGACTAGTCTCGCTAGACAGGGTCAGTACAGCCAGCTATTTTCACCTACAGCAGGTTTGCCGTGTGTGTGTGTGTGTGTGTGTGTGTGTGTGTGTGTGTGTACAATGAACGATATACAGCAATGCATAGCTAGGCTCTCTCTCTCTCTCTCTCTCTCTCTCTCTCTCTCTCTCTCTCTCTCTCTCTCTCTCTCTCTCTCTGTGTGTGTGTGTGTGTGTGTGTGTGTGTAGAAAAACTGGCAATGTATACGTTATCAACACAAGTACCTTAAAAAATTTATGAGCACACACACACACACACACACACACACCTCTGCGGGAAGCTGTGCACTGTTGGATCGTAGGATGTACTACACATCCTCCCTATCACGGGAAACATCTCGCTAACAGACAGACCTCTACATATCCTGGGAATGGCACTGTTACACCACCAAGCTTGTCAACACCCTCTCGTCGAAGTATCCCTTAATCATGAATACGCTGGTGCTGCATGCACGTAATGTAGTCATGAGGTGTGTGAAAGACTGAAGGCAAGAACTCACCTCTTGTGGGTCGCGAGGGCACTGCTGGAGGAGAGGAGGACAGAGTGGCAGGGAGTCCTATCTTGCTTAGCCGCCTTTGAGTGCTGAACCCACAAGGACACCCTCACTCTATGCCCTTCATTCCACCACAGCTCTCTCCTCCGCTTTCTCACACTCCTGTTGTCACACTCATATAAAAACAACGATGGCCCTTCTGTTTCCTGAAGCACAACACGAAAGACACAAACGGACGGCAGAGCGCCAGGCAACACCACTTCACGTTTTCGTTGCGTCTGGCTGACTGCCCTGCCAGCAGCTAGATTCGCTCAGCTGGTTACTATTCCCTTCCGGCTATATAGTTGCCAGTGCTTCCTGAGACTTGGGCCCCAATCCTCAGCAGCACAGGACATCAAGGAGATACACCCCGTCAAGAATTGGAGATTTATTTGGTGATAACAGAATTGCGTCCTTTACTTCAAGATGCACTGCGATCTCCAGCAGAAATAACACACTGCAGTTATCTAGATTTGTTCTCGAAGCAAGCAATGGCAGTGATTTCAGCAGGCTAACATGAGTTACGACTCGAGCGGACCTTTATACAGTAGGAAAATAATTCAGGGATAAGAAGTTTTCAGTAATACTCCCTAAACAAAGTGTAAAATTACATTTTATTCTAAACACAACGCCCCTATGCATTTGGTGTGGATGCTGAACGGTGTTAACGGTTGAGTGAAAATCGAGGCAAGTTTCAACAAATTCAACACGGTGTTCGCTGTACCATTTCCCAAATCAATTAGGACTTTCAGTGTACTGACTGCCTTTATGCTAAATTACCTCATTCATTAGTGGAGCATATTAATGTGTGTGTATCCCTTAATTCATCCAGATAGTTCGCAAAGGTGACGAGACGTGTGTGTGTGTGTGTGTGTGTGTGTGAACACAAATAAGACATTTTAATTACTTGTAAGTTCTTTGAACGCATTACTGCACACTTGTACAATATATATATATATATATATATATATATATATATATATATATATATATATATATATATATACGTGTGTGTGTGTATGAAACTCATACATCACGGTTCAGGGCACACTCACCACCACACAAAACATCAGCAGTTGAATGTGTAGGAGAGAGAGAGAGAGAGAGAGAGAGAGAGAGAGAGAGAGAGAGAGAGAGTTCTTATTCCTTTCTTCTGTCTAGTATTAATAATAGTACATGATATTCAGTCTTTCCTAACATGTGAATATCCATCTCCTCCTCAGTCTTCCTCATCTGCCTGGCCGCTGGCGGCTTCATGTCCAGCATCCAGTTTCCTGTGTAACTCGTCCCCGCCCTTCCTCTCCACGTGACAGAGTCGTGATATTCTCGCCTCACGGTTATATATATATATATATATATATATATATATATATATATATATATATATATATATATATATATATATATATATATATATATATGCTCTTTATCTGTATTTTTCTTTTAATTTATTCGTTCTTCATTGTTTCTCTTTCTGCCTCATCATATCAACCCAAATGTCTTCTCAGCCCTCCTCCTCTCCCCGGTGGCTTGTCGTTGGTGCTTCAAGGTGCCGCCAATCTTTGCATTACTATTAGTACTGCTGCTCTCCACTTCAACCACAATGATATGATCACACACCACGTTAGTCACCTCCAGCCAGTTATGCTATCTTCTGTTATGCCGATGCCACGCAAAAAGCTTATATAGAATCCTTTGTGCCACATGACTTCGTTATTATTATTATCATCATTATCATTATCATCACTATCATCATCATCACCATTATCATCATAATCTTCATCATCATCATCATTATAAGCCCTTCCATTTATAAGACAGCAGTTTTTTTTTTTTTTTCCCTCGGACAACTAAGCTAACCCGCACCGTCATTAGCAAAGTCGCGGACAGGAATCAAGTAACGGCTTACAGCGTCAACGTGACTTCTTCGCTGGAATAGGATCCTGCATTCACTCACATGATCTGACCTGTCCAAAGTTTATTTGTAAACTCCTTTCGGACTGGCTCAGCTCAGTATGCTCCGCCAACCAGTCACTATCCTCCTTTATGACAGGTGTAGCACATCATCCACGGAAGGCGAGAAGAAAGACAAAAGTAAAATAACAGGAAGGAGGAAGGGATCAAGATAGATGGGAGGACACAAAAAAGCAGAATGATATATATATATATATATATATATATATATATATATATATATATATATATATATATATATATATATATATATATATATATATATATACTTACGTCTAGGATTTTGGTAAACTTGATATCCAATGGGTTTTATTCTACCTACCAAAAGTATTCCGCGGTGTGTCGCTTCACGTAGCCACACAGCGTAACCGTCTCTCCCAGCCTTTATGCATGCCTTCTCGCATTCCACATGAAGGCAGGATCCATCCTTCGTCGCCATAACAAGTTCACCACCCACCTCTTCTTACCAGCTGGGCCCAGCCACGCACTTATAGAGTTCATAAGGCTGGGGTCTGTGCCATCGTCCTCTCATTTTCTCGTCTTGTCAGTATTAGAAACATTGCTTAGCCACAACCACTAATGAAGCAGTCCATGCTCACCTACCACGATTGGTAATCTTCCAAGCGATGTTAATAGACGTCCAGACATTACTGCATGCATTAAGATGCAACTGCAAGCTTCAAGAGGTTATGATATTAAAATTGTATATTGAATTTTCTTGAAGCTACCTTGTTTTAAGATGCAGGTGTAGAAATACAAGCAAACTCGAAGGTAGATCTGAACCTAGGTAGATCATTCTGAAACGAATGTAATTTAACGAGTCTTGAAGATCACGGGGCCTTTTTTACACCACACACTTGCTCGCTCAATTAGTGAGCACCCATGAGACGTGAGCGGGGCTCGAAGTTCGGCCGCGTAACAAGCATGTTACTAACTGTGGTGTGTGTGTGTGTGTGAGAGAGAGAGAGAGAGAGAAACTCTCTCTCTCTCTCTCTCTCTCTCTCTAATCTTTCGTAGAGTCCATACTTGCACATTCGTGGAATGTAGTTCAGGATCTTAAGTGGCACCATCAGATGATGAGGGATTTACACACAAACACTTGGAGGAGCTCTTGAATTTATTTACAAATACATGTGTTGTCCTGGACCCCTAAAGCAGTCTGAGGTACATCAGTGACCTACTCTCACTGTGGTATCCACGGAGGGAGGGAAGTCAACATCATTTACATTTCCCTTGACAGTGGAATGGAGGGTTCAAACATCATTTCTCTTCACATGGATAGAAAGTCGCTATAACACCTTTTTCCTTAAGTACATGCTACATCCACTTGGGATCTTTGCTCCCTAGTGACATGACTTACAGGTTTTAGGCAAAATGTTTTTAGTTTTGAGAAACTGAACAGGTGTGACAGTAATCAATTAAAAAAAAAAAAGTTCCCACAAGACATTTACATATTACTATATAAATTAAACTTTAATACTTACTAGCAGCAAAGATACATATATAAAAAAAAAAAAAAAATTATGCCAAGAAATCAAAATATTACAGTGCTCCTCACAAGTTTCAAAACCTTAATGTACTTGTTAAAGGAAAATTGCTTGTGTGAAACTGATGAAAGATGAAACAGTTAATAATCACTTTAACTCTTGACAGGTTTCCATACTTTCATTTTTTATTTCTCTTAATAAGTGATGTTAATTTGTACAAGGCTGTATTACTCATAACTTTTGGGAAACACAAGTTGGCACACTATACAATAAAAGTGTAGAAAACAATTACAGTAATTTTCCCTCCTGACTCGATTTATCATGCAAGGCAGCCTGCAGGAAGTCAATACAGTGGCAATAAATCACTCCACAGAAGACAGAAAAGAAAACCCCAGGATGATTACCATTCCAGTACTGCCAAGGTCACACTAACATACTAATATAGGTACATTAATTTCACTAGCAACTCATTATCATTAATCAATCTTCAGCAGCAATGATTATTACTTTTCACAACTTCATGTCTGGATGTTACTGTTCAAATCTGCAATTAGCAGAGGACAGGAAGTCAAAAGAAGTGCCAGTCAGAGGTCAAACACCACTATGGTAAGTGAGGAATCAGTGAAATGAGTCAGTCAAAAGAAGTGCCAGACATCACGCCATGTGACACTATATAAAGAAAGGTGTAAATTATTGTGTGAAATAAGTCAGAAGTAGTACCAGACATCAAATAATGTCATATGGCACTATGTAAAAATTAGCAGTTAAAGCAAGGACACAGTGATGTATAGGAAGGTGATTAACTTTTGGTTATAACAAAATTATTAAATCAAGTTGTGAATTCTACAAAGGAAGGTGATCAGTTTACCTTTAGAAGTCCGATACTTCTGTAATGAGAGCACAGTGGCTGCAGTTCAAGGCCTTTCAGAATTACAGCATGATGAGCCAAGATGGATGATGAAAAGATCATCAGAGGACACTTAAGTTTGTATTCCTTGACAGCTCCAAAAATAATACCATCAAGACAACTATTAACAAATTTTTTACTTCTTATCCACAACATACCTTTCTGTAGCAGAATTAATTTCATCACTCATTTAAGCAGTCGTTCTGACTACCTACAAGGAGCAAAGCAACACCACCACCACCACTGCTTGTATATTACTTATTTCCTCATTTGGGAAATGGCAATACAAACTAAATTCATATGTTATGTCTAAACTGGTTATGTGAGATAAGTACATACCAATACATAATAAAAGATTCTTACCATAAAAATAACTGAAAAGTATGATAAAACCTTCCTACTCTAACACTGTTATAACAAGATGAGGAGGAAACTTCATAAAACCTAGAGACTTTTTTATTTTCTTAATTTTCACAAAACAACCTTTACCTTCACGAAAGGATATGTACATAGCAAAAAGAAATCACACACTAGACTTGTGACACCCTGAGAATACTTTTGTACAACAGACAACAGATCACTACATAAAAAATAAATCAACAGATTAACATAAGAAAGTAAAAGTCAACCACATTGCTACCTAATTCATGAAAGAGATTTTCATCGTCATATCACTGTAACTGCCATAAATGACATTTTATTCAACTGCCCTATTCATTCCAGTAAGGCTGTGACCTGTATTATGGCACACACTTCAGACCCAAGACATTCCATGTGAGAACCATGTGTTCTATTTTATTACTACATTCATCTTCATGATCATTATTTTTTTCTTGAACATTAATGAGCTTTGAGGGGAGAACTATTATGGGGAAATCTTCCACAACAATGAGATCCAATAAACACAATAGAGATAAAGAAATATGAACAATAGTAACTGTACTCCTGTTAGCCTCACCTCATGCAAACACAAACCGAATGACTGACTAGCAAAACATAAGATATCACATTAATACTTAAAAGAAGCTTTTTATGTAGAATTTTCCAACTAGACATTACTGTCAATATAGCAAATTCAAATATAAGGTTTATGACAGCAGAAAAATACAACTGTATATATACATATTATAGATACAAACCAGAAAATAAATTTGTATATACTCGTATGTATAGTATCAAGGACTCCCTACACTAGAAGGACACTCCACACCAATGAGTGAGTTGGTCGCCACACAAAGGCAGTGCCACCAAGCAGCTAGAAGGACAAAACACCGAGCCATCTCTCTAAAGAACAGGCAACTTTTTATTCACGTATACACTGCTAAAATGGGTATTCAATCATGTTCAGTAATGTACTGTTCAAATCATTCCCAGTGGAATAATGATTTGTCCTTTTTTTTTTACTTCCTAAGGATCATGAGAGGAGAGGTAGACTCAGAAGTTCCTCCTTACTTTGTGTGATGAACTCATAATGTATCTGAGGTCTATATCACTGGCATTGTACAAGGCTTTTCAGGTAACAAATTATGTATCAGCCTAATGGCTACATAGCATTGTGACTGAACTACTCATGGTCATTCCTAGAATTCAGCTCCTAAATTTCAATGTACTGATGTATGATATGAAGGTGGTTGCTGTGTGGAATTACTTGCCACAATGTATTAGCTCACCTATCATACCAATATTTAGGCCAAGGTACAGGTTTCAGACATGACCATCCAACTGCCAGCCAGGTGAGCCTGTTAATGCTGACTCCTTTGCATATATTCCATTTTGTACGAAGCCCCAATGCCATTACTTATGACTTAGGATCCAGGCTTGTGATTCACCCTGGTAATTATCAAGCAAGCAAGCAATGTTTGGGTTTTCTCTGTGATTTATATAACACTGAGTACTATGTCAAGAATGAATTAGGTTACACAAGGCAAATACAATATTCACAGTGCTACCTTTAATTTAGGGATGACAGCATGACGTGTTAAGAAAATCCATGGATGAGTTTCAGGATATGATTTTACAGTTAAGCAGAGATACAAAATATAGCAATGAGGATGAATATGAAGACAATGAAAGTGTTCAACAACTTTATACCAGACAAATAAGTATTGAGAATGAAGTCAAACAATGTGTTCAGAAATATACAGTATAGTATAGTTTGAGCCAAGACCATGAAAAATAATTCAACTGAAGAATACAAGAATTGGATGGAATGCCTTTGAGAGACCAAGCCATGTAAAGAAGAGTAATCTTTCACTCTCAATAAAAAGAAAAGTATATTGGTAACCAGTGCATTTTACCAGTTCTAACACAAAGCTCAGAGAGCTGAACCCTTGCTAGTGCCTGTTACTATACAAGGAATAAATTATTTGTTATACAGTTATGAAACTATTGAAGTATACCATAGAAAGAAGTGAGAGATGTGAGGTATGTCTTAAAATTCACTTACATAGGTAAGCAATGGGTGTTATAGTGTTCATGGAGAAATAAAGACTGGTTTGCTAAAATCATGGGACCCTGTATATCCTAGTACAAAGAGTCCTTGGTGACATTAACATCAGTGGCTTTGCCAGAAAATGTGGTGCAACAGGCTAGAGTGGGTGTTGTGGAATCTATTCATTTGAGAGCAGCATGTATAAAGAGATTAGATGGGATGATGAAGCCTACAGCTTTGATTAGTTACATGATTACCAGTAAGTATTGCACTCATTTGTATCAAACCTTAATATAATGTGCAAGTATATCATTTATGCAGCCAAATCTTAAACAGTGAAGTTAGTGGGCAAGAGAACTCAAGAAAAATTTGCTCTCAAACGGTGTGGATGATAGTAAACTTATGTGAGCAAGATTAATGTTTCCCTCTTAGTGTTGGGAGTGCCACCACTGCGGGGAGACCAAAAATTTAACATTGAGTGGACCTAGTATACAGAGTCCTTTTGATAGTATGCATAAGCTAAATATATATATATATATATATATATATATATATATATATATATATATATATATATATATATATATATATATATATATATATATATATATATATATATATATATCAACATATTACATAATTTCTCTTTCTTTTCCAAGTTAACACTTATTCAGTCTTGATAATCCACAGGTACATATTATATTAAGACAATCCCCAAATGTTTATCATTTTCAACACATGACAAACATACTGAGTGATAATTTGGAAATGTGACCAGCACAAAACTAAAATATTTAAAAACTTAGAGAAACCATCATGTGGGGTGAATCATATCTGGCTGCTTGTTTCATGTCCCATACTCATCCCCAGTCCCTCTTTTGCCTTGTGACATCATCAGACAACAACTGTGTTCCTGGTATAGTGTCCACATTAACATTCACTCTCACTCTTCTTATGATGGAATTCACAGCTGGCTGGGTAAAAGTGAAAAAGGAGAGACAACAAACACTGCAACAAATGATTGTACACTGCTTTGGTCCTTTAAGAAATTATATCATTGTGTAAAACATAAGGAAGCTATATCATACACTACGTAATATCATGTTTTTGTTTTATATATATATATATATATATATATATATATATATATATATATATATATATATATATATATATATATATATATATATATATATATATATATATATATATAAGATAAAATTAAATACAAAGTGGTGCTAACAATGTTAAACCTTCCACCAGTGAGTTCCAACACACACCAACAACAATACTCACACTACTCACACAATAGACATGTGCAACTTCCATTATCAATGCCACTAGACACTTCAAAATTATTTTCCATAATTAATAAATACTATGATTTTGATTCCTTTCCAGAAGCAAGATATATGATGTCATGCTACTGGAACAAGATATATGATATCATGATATTAAGCCTGAAATATACATAGATACAGGACAATTATATAAAATATAGAAATATCTGGAACTTCTACAATGCACATATTATTACCATCAGACCTGAACAAATGAGGATTTGTTATAACCATATTCAAAAACTCGCATTCATATGGAGATCATCTTTCAAAATTGTAAAAATCATAATTCTGATCATGACAACAGTTGACTATGAAACACATTTTCCATGAACACAATAAGAATGGAGATCAAATTTTTGAGTATCAGTTCAACTTCACTCCTCCAGAAACGAGTTTTGGCTTAATTTCACTAGCATGCTGTCAATGAGTAAACCGGGAGCAAATGGAGATTCTTGCCACATCATTGAGAGTTCTAAACAAGAAGTATCAGGGCAGAGAAGCTTGCACTATATCATAAAAGGATATATGAAAGGGATGCACTCCAGTGAAATTAATCAGATTATTTTCTTCCAACTAATGTGAATAGTAAATTCACGAGACTACTGGATTTACATGCCATCAACTTGGATCAACATTTCCACAATCCAGAATATTACAAACACTCACTAATCATTTCTGCTACAGGAATCAGTCAAAGACACAATCAGGACTATTCCTTTGGGCATTACAGGATGTGTATTCTGAATGTGTATTCTGAAAAAGCAAAAGGTTAGCTCACACAGAAACAATGGAATTAAATTGTTAACCACATCTTTTCCTTTCCGCTCACAATCTGCAAAGAACATTACCTAGCTCTTAGTAGTCTGTAAAAAAGTTATACAAATTTGTATCTTATAATGATTTTTTAGGAAAACAAGTTGTTTAATAATGAGCCCATATTCAGTATGAACATGCATATCACTGAAGGCATCACGCATTTAGCCAATATAGGACAAACACTTTTATAAAAAAAAAATTATCCAGCCCTGCATCACACCATAATATTTGCTTATATTCAAAACTATCATTTAGAAACACAAACTGAATTCCATTAATATAAATTGATATTCTAAAAAATCCTCCTCATGGCCTTTCCTTGTAATGCATTTCTATCCAAGCTTCTTAGGCACATCCAGTTCTCCAAACTACATGTATGTAAACTCAATGATCAAGCTCCTTATCACTGAGTGATTTCATTTTCAGCCGAAGAATTATATTCCTTTGGAGCAGCATTGAAACATTGAGAAACTGATCTGCAGGTGGGATAAACTTGCCACGAGTGTCCACTGGGAGATCAAGCCCATAACCTGGATTCAGTTCCCCAAGCAAAGAAAATTTACACCTGTCACTGTCATTCATAGGTTTTACACTAGCTATCCAGCCTTCACTCTAATTACATTGAAAAATTCTTTTTTTTTTTTTACTCTTTTGTGGTGAAAATACTTTACTGAAAATAAGAACATTATGAAATTATTTCCTTCCCTAAATGTTGATATCACATATGAAGGACTAGAATCACGGTATTTTGATACCCTATAAGATTTTGAATTAACCAGTCATAATCTGGAAATTAAAGGCAACAGTTAATACTAAAATAAATACACATGTCATTAAAAAATTCTTGGCCATAAAAAAATAAATAAATAAATAAAAGGCCAAGTACTAGGTAAGAGGGATAGGGAAGCACTGCCACAATATTGGTAGTGAGATAACTTTCAAGATACTGCACCCAGCTTCTCAATAGCAGAGTGATGGATCTTCACCAAGTATCCTTCATCAAATGTCTCAGTGTTAAGACAGAAATATTAGATGGTCTGTTCTTCAAGAAAAAAAAAAATAAAATAAAAATCCAGGAAACAATTTTTCGCTAATCGAAGAACACATGTTTTTTTGACATTCCTCTTTACTTTCTTTTCTTTTTCACATGGGGAATGTGGACAATTCCACAATAAACCTTAGTATAAATTTCATTTCTGAATCATGAAAAAAATCTGTAGGTTCACATTTCATCATCAGTAAGCCTTTTTTTTTCTACATCCTTTTCTCAGTTAGACCTGCAAGCTCCAATATATCTCCAAGCAGTGCTGTCACTGGTCTGTACTTGGCAAATTATTCTACTACTCTGACCATTTTAAATTTTTTAGTAAAAATACTATGATGCAAATCAAATGCTCTCACAATGATCAGCCTGAAAGACCTCCTCCACTTTGCCACATTCTTCCCCATTATTTCATCAGTTAGCAATCCTTAATGTGGACTGTTATTCACACAGGTTTTGCCAATATTGTAACTTGGAGACCATTTGTAGCACAACATGGCTCCATGGCTTCAACAGCAAATGTATCTATCGCATCTCAAATGACATTTTATGGAGCTTGCAATAAAATCTAATGCCCATTTTTGTTTCTATAAATAATCAATTCTTAAAGGTGATGAATCTCATACCTCACACTAAGCATGTAAATCTGTTGAAACTTTTAGTGACTAGTAAAGGAGAAATACTGCACAGCATACTCAGTGCTTCACTATCGAAAGATTCATGCAGCACAGGCAAAGTCCAAGAACTTTTTATAGCACCTTGCATGTGTTCATAATGTGTGTATGTATTCTCTGTATGTAATCAGGTATCCATGTTTGTCATGTGGGACAGACCAATTCAAGTCTTTTGTTGCAATTACCTACACACATACATTTTCAGAAAGGAAGTCACCTAAGAGCAATAGCACATGACTGTGCAGGCAAGTAAACTGCTATCAAGTAACACAGGATGACCCATGCAAACATATAGATAATGATAGTGATGAGTTTCAGTTATGTCTTACCTAATCTCACCTATTTCTCATCTGTCCTATGTACGTACATACACATATGAAAACATTCACTGCTTATGTGTTATGTGTTTTGTTATCTATATAACTAAGATTGCTGGAACTGTCTCTCTGTCTATCCATCTGTTTGTATTTCAATCTCATAGTTCCACACCAATAGAGTCAATTTTGGAGATAAATCACACCATTCAATGCATAAAAATACTTTTAAAAGGCAAAAATAACTCATCCCCAAAAAATTTGTCTGTCAAAAGTTGTAAAAAAAAATCAAGTTACCATGTGTCTGAGTGCCAGTAAGTTATCATGCTGTGACCTTCTTGCTTGGAAAACTACACATTTTCTATCAACAACTCTATAATTTTTGTCCAACACATTCTATGCAGTATTACTGCATACATTTATAATTCCTTCACTCTTCACTGCCATAACAATATTACTTTCATTACTGGCTCATGATCTTTGCATTCATAATCTTCCATGAAATTTGGAAATACTAGTCTGAATGTCAAATTAGAAATATTCCCCATTTTTAAAGCTCCCTCAAATTTTGGCTCGTCATCTCTCATATCAACTTTATGTACAAACATGAGTAGGTCAAGACCACTTTATGTTTACAATATTACAATGCTCCACAAAGCAAGCCAACCTACTGAAGGCAACTCCAGTGTATCAAGTACTATCTACTACATACAATAATTTACAATAAACCACTTTTATTTTGGAATTTACTTTTTTTTCATCAGTGTTATCTCACCAAGCTGGTTTAGGGTGTGTCTTGGTGGGACTGCTAGCAGATCACAACCCCAAGTCCTAAGTCCCTTAAGAACCACAATATGAGAGGAGACAAGGGAACAGCTGAGCAACTGATCACACAGTGAAATGCCCATCACCTCTTAATTAGAAGATTTGCATTATCACACCTTATTTCACAACCCTGACTATAAACATGCATTCTATCGATAAAAAGAACAAATACGTTTTGGACTCCTGCATGACAGATATTGTTAATCCTGACTCAAATTATTTAAAATTAAAAGTTTATATCTAAATATTTGTGACAATATGTAATGACTGTCATCTCCTTTTTTTCTTAACCCAAAAATCTTGATGAAAATTAAGAAAACAAACAGTTGAGGCATGCTCATCTTTCACAACAGGCAGTTATTTACAACTTTGTAATATGAGGCAAGGAAGACCAATGACATCACCAATACTGTTCATGGCATTGCTGAAAATTTACAGTAACTGAAATAGGTGGGAATTGTGAAAGGTACTTACAGCAGTTGAAATAGGTGGGAGCTGAGAAAAGGTGGCCACAAAGCCAATAAATTTGTAATATACATAATGTGCAACACTATACCAAGATGCAGCATTACAGTCAACACCTATACAGAAAATCAATAACATCAATAAATTTCAATTTGAGACTTACTTCACAGTAAATTATAACTGTAATTCACATTTACTTAACAACAGGCATTAGATGTATAAATAGAAGAGTTTAATGTATCTATGTACAGCAAATAATAATGAATGAATAATCTATGATTTCAAATGCTAATGTTGTACAAGGAATTTAAACAAGTGCCAACACTTTGATATCTTCCAATGCTTTTCAGCAGCTAAAAAAAAAAAAAAAAAAAAAAAAAAAAATATATATATATATATATATATATATATATATATATATATATATATATATATATATATATATATATATATATATATATATATATATATATATATATATATATATATATATATATATATATATATATATATATATATATCCATTTCAGTATATGGTAACAGATGGCATACAGTATGGTGAGTTTTACTTAAGCGAGATATATCCTGCCTTTGATTTTACTTGCAAATGGTAATTCAGAGGTTGCAGTAAAGTAACTGTAGTATACATTCCATACAATCAACACTCACACACCTGATCTGGACTAGTCACTGAGAGAAAGTAACATTCTCAAGTTACACATGTTACCACAAATGGTCAGGAGTGCATTGATTTGCACATGGGCCCACCAAGCAAGCTTGATTGTACAGAGCTTGTAATTTATTATTATTTTTCAATTGATTTATCTTTTATTTTATTTTATTTATTTATTTATTTTATTTATTAATTAATTAATTTATTTATTTTATTTACTTTTTTTTCTTTTGCTCTGTGTGTGTGTGTGTGTGTGTGTGTGTGTGTGTGTGTGTGTGTGTGTGTGTGTGTGTGTGTGTGTGTGTGTGTGTGTGTGTGTGTGTGTGTGTGTGTGTGTGTGTGTGTGTGTGTCTGAGGCAAAATTTGCATCCTAAGAACAAAAACTGAAAATTATGAGTCACTTTATACATACAAGGAACAATGATACACACAGGTGGACAGCCTCCACAAACACACTGCACACCACTGTGGCACTGCATGTTTGAACAAAAGTTTTTATACTTCATTATATGAAAGTTAACTGATCATAGTCTTAAATATAACTTAACAAAGAAAGCTACACTGCCAGAATTCTAGGTTACAGGTGTCGGAAATCGTATAGGAATACTAATCATACAATGTGACACATGTAAAAAACACATACTAACAGTGGTCTGTGACATACTTCACACCAAATTATACAATTAAAGATTATGAGTTTCTTGAACTTGTGACCAAATTTCAAAGCATTCACAGTAACCAATAAAGCAGAATAAGATGTTGCAGACTCTGTGTGACAACAAGGCAAACACTTCAACACAAAGGACTTTCATTCTATCTACTAATGGAACTTGCCCTCAAGATGATGGACATAAACCTATACATGGTGTATGGGTATACTTTATAATTATAAGACCATTAAATATCTAAAATATTATATTAAAATCAATTGTAATCTAAAAACAATTGTGTAGTGCTACTACAAGTCCAGCACATCACAATAATACAGATTCTACTTTTCCCCTTCCCACATCCATCATGCGGCAAACTTTTTAATATTTCACCTGAGTGCACACAAATTTTGGTATTTACCAGTGTCCATCCTTCAAACCTCTGTAAACACATCCCTAGGATGTACAATAAGAATTGTATATATTTGGCAAAAGTATATCTTGATACAGTCATAAGCCACAACCAGATCCCATGTGTGTGTGTGTGTGTGTGTGTGTGTGTGTGTGTGTGTGTGTGTGTGTGTGTGTGTGTGTGTGTGTGTGTGTGTGTGTGTGTGTGTGTGTGTGTGTGTGTGTGTGTGTGTGTGTGTGTGTGTGTGTGTGTGAGACCGTACCATATCAGAACACAACATTGTTAAAATCAAGAGAAAACATTGAAAGAGGTCTTTCATATGTGTTTATCAAACCAATAAAACCATATGAGGGGATTCTATGTCCTTATCACATATTTAGCCCAGAATACTCAGCTGGGCTAGCAGCTGCTGGAACCCACAGCTGACACTATCTGCAAAGTGTAGCTGCAGAAGTATTAAACAGGATTCATGGGTGCAGGAAAGAACACTGACTAGGATTCACAGCTGTAGGGCACAATCCTGAGCAGGACTCACGTGAGGGAGACAGTATCCAGCAAGACTGACAGGTGAAGTACAACCCCCAAAAAAGGGGATGTTAGGCCACAGGATACAGCACCTGACAGGGCTTGTGGTGAAGGGAAACATCTCCCCATTCTGGTCACTCCTGCTGCTCCATTCAAACTATCTCACGTAAGTTTTTTTTCCTTGGCAATCTGTGGAGAGATTACTAGTAAGTAAAATATTTTCATTAAAAGTAAAAAAAATCTAAATCAATCAGATATTTATCACCTTAACATATTATCTAATCTAAATATAATATGATAAGTAAATCATAAATCATATTAGGATCAATGGAAAAGTGAGCATTGTTTGTTAAGGTAAAAGATTTGTTCAGTATTTATGTAGATCAATCCAGTACTAGCCATCTCACCTTCGACCTCTAAGTATTTCCTTAAAATTGATTATCATTTTTCATTACTTTATATAAGCTAAATATTATTCAACCACCATAATCAAATAATATTTATTTGTACTCTCACACCAAAAATTAACTGTAATCTGAAAGCACCATGAATTCTCATGTATAAGAACAAAAAATTTTTAATCAACTCTCCCTGAGTAGAAATCTAAAGAGCTATATTTCAATACAATTTATATCAGCATAGGTGATTAGTTAAATTATGTGTATCACATTGCAGTGTTTGTTTCAAAATGTATCATCACAATCAGGCACATAACCATTCCAAGGTGACTTGTCATGAACTAATGATTTTCAAATTTGTCCAGTTCTCATCCACACCACCTTAATAAAACAGCATAGACCCAAAAACCTTTTTGCCTCTTTAATTCCCTTCCTGTGATTACTGTCTTCCAAGTTCTCACACTTCACCACAACGCTGCATCTTTTTTTTTATGTTCCACCATTATTTCCATGAATATGATAACTAAATGTCTTTTACCCCTCTCCTGCAAACCCAGCTACACAAGACTTTATATTTGCTATCATTTCTATGCTCCCCATCTCACTAACACAAAAGTTAACAAGTATCTTCACTCTTGCATCCTTTTCACGGATAACTCTACAACTCTGCCTGTTTCTGTTTTTTCTATGACTTGAACCACTTCAAGAGAGGAGCATCAGACATCACTGCTAAACTGACTGCCTTCCTGGACTCTTTTTTTTTTTTTTTTTTAGAAATGGTAGTATAGCACTCTTTTTCCCATTTCTTGTGCTCTTACCCTGCTTTCCAACATTGAAAAAAAAGAGGTTTGAGTATTATTTTGCAATGTACACAAACCTCACCTCACTATCACTGCCGCAATACTTCTCTTTAATTACTACACTGCTTTTTCCTTAATTCTTGTTCAAATGACCCAGATATGTATATGTCAATGACAGACTAATTTTAAATTTGCAGCCAAAAGTATAGTAAAGCCATACAGAGATCCAATTATCTAAATGCTAGGAGCAAACACATGGATGGCAATATACAAGGCAAAATTTGCATCAGTGATAAAGAAGCACTCTAACACTTCATCATACACACAAAGATATCAGAAAAGATCTCAAATTTAAAAAGGAAACACCATAACTAGCTAAGAGAAATTAGTAAAATCCTACTACCTGATGAGCAACACCTAGAAATACAAACAAACATTATCAAAGATATAAGACAAAGTAAAGCAAAAACAATAAAGATATGTAAGTAAACAAAGAAAAAACAACAAATTAGACATGATCCACCAGTACAAAAGTAAAACAAGTACAAAAATTAATTAATATTATGGAGATGTGACATCATTGACATTGACTTCAGGTCTGTTGTTCAGTAATGCAACAGACATGGATTTGATCATCCTCATCTCCATCCATTTAAGCCTGCAAACATTGCCATTCTTCACTTCCCAGGATTCACTAACTTATAGCATTACACTCTTAACACAGACCATATAAAAGTGTCCTTTGGATAATAGCAAGATTCAATGAGGACAATGGTTCCATTAACTTCCTCCATCTACTTCTAATTCACTACAACACTATCATTTGCACCATCTCCTACACATCTCATGAACATTCATCAACATATATAAAAACATGTCATTTAAGTCAATCTGTTCTTGTCTATGTCTCCAACTTCCCTTTTCTAATTGCACATTAAAATATCAATATTCTTTATCTATTTCTAATCCCACTAAATATCTTTGGGATTCACACCTCTCCTGCAAATCACACATGATTATGAATTTTAATATTACAGTGACATGACTCATGTGAACTGATGATCTTTGTTTTATGCACTTATAATCCTCAGGCCCTAGATGCCTCTCTCTCTCTCTCTCTCTCTCTCTCTCTCTCTCTCTCTCTCTCTCTCTCTCTCATCTTTTGAGCTCAACTCCTGCCTCACCCTTAATCTAAACAATTATTACCAAATCATCTCTATACAATACCTTCTTTGGAGTGGAACGTTAGTCATCCTGTCTTCTTGTATGTGAGTGTGTGTGTGTGTGTGTGGTCCTGCAGGAGTGCAAGGCCAACAGTCTTGTCCTTCTATGTGTGTGGTAAGTGCGTGGACTCTTACAATAAGGGACCAGATATGTACACATAACACTATGCCACAAGAAAAAATAGCAACTAAAGTAAGATAAAAAAAAAAAAAATGAATGAATAAATTTTAAAAAATCACTACAGGTGGAATGATGACATGCAATAATCTATATAGGTGGGGTTTTCAGTACAAGAATTTCAGCTTCCTGATGATGCACATCTAACTTGAATTTTTTTTAGGAAATATAGTACCAACAGCCATAAGAGGAAGCAAAATCCTTGCTTATAACTACATGCAAATTTCATATGCACTATGGGTTACTTTGAATTATTAATATTCCAGCTTCTAGAATAACCAAGAAGACAGAGAGTTATCAGCCTTATTTGCATAAACAAAACAAAAACTAGGGTCTTGTCTGATTTTTACCAAGTGTACTCAGCCACCACTGGGTTACAACAAGGCAGTATCACAGCAAGCTACCCAAATAAGCCATGTCTTACACCTTATGTGGGCTGGCAGAGGGTGCATGGTGAGTGCTCTCTCTTATCTCGCTCTCCCTCTGTGGTGTTACACCATACAGGAAAGTCGAGGATATCACAATTGAGGCGCCAATGACAAACTGTATGGTAGGTGCAGCATCCCCCAGTGCCAGCCAGGATACCAAGCTGGACATCACAATGGATAGGGAGGTGGCAAAGCCCTTCAGGATGTTGTCAGCATACTTCATTGTAACTGATACCATCAGTCCACCAAAAGCCTGGAATGCAAGAGGACTTGAGAACACCTACACTATTTACATTTATAAGAAACAATAAACTACGCTAATTTTATTCTACCAAATACCAACTAACCCACACAAATTTCATGTCCCCAATCTCATTTTAACATACACACAATGAACCACATATTGAGATTGCCAGCCTGGTGGAGAGAGAGAGAGAGAGAGAGAGAGAGAGAGAGAGAGAGAGAGAGAGAGAGAGAGAGAGAGAGAGAGAGAGAGAGAGAGAGAGAGAGAGAGAGAGAGAGAGAGAGAGAGAGAGAGAGAGAGAGAGAGAGAGAGAGAGAGAGAGAGAGAGAGAGAGAGAGAGAGAGAGAGAGAGAGAGAGAGAGAGAAAAAAAAATAGGCCCCTGATAGAGAAATCTAGATAAGCTCCACAAATGATCTACATACAGTGCTCAATGATGATGGCCCTTCTGTTTCCCACTAAAAGCTTAGAAGCTATTACATGATTTCAATTTATTTCTAATCTGACCAGTTTCATAAGAACATTAAAACCCAATCTAAACCTGGGTGGTAGTGTTGGCATGCAGGTCAGAGAAGACACACCTCTGTTGAACTATTCAAGGCAAAACTCAAAACAATATAATACTTTCATACCATAAGCATTTTTAAAGAGTACTGATATTTACTGTATGAATCTACACATAACTTTATCATCATACAACTTATTTATTTCAGCTGCACTTAAGTGGTAGCATCCAGAAAGGCAGCTTAAAAATCTTATATACTTTACAATTACTGAAACACATGAAGTTTTCTGGGGAAGGACATTTTACAAAGGAAATGCTTATTCTTCAAATTTAAGAACATAAAACTGTTTTGTGATATTAGAAAGAAGTGGCAAGGGACAAATCCTTGTGACTTCTTTCTAATATTACAAAAACAGTTTTTATGTTCTTAAATTTGAAGAATAAGCATTTCCTTTGTAAAATCATATCATTTCTCTGCTTGCAGCTACACAAGTAAATAAGCACAAAAGAGAGAGAGAGAGAGAGAGAGAGAGAGAGAGAGAGAGAGAGAGAGAGAGAGAGAGAGAGAGAGAGAGAGAGAGAGAGAGAGAGAGAGAGAGAGAGAGAGAGAGAGAGAGAGAGAGAGAGAGAGAGAGAGAGAGAGAATGTGTTTGCACTTTAGTACTGCTACAAGTATTTGACAGCAACAATACACCTACCTGTATTAGCACCACCAGCCAGGTAGCAAGAGAGTAGCCCTGAAAGAAGCCATTCTCCCTGATTGCTCTGCTGTCACCACTCACAGCCATCACAGCAAATGCAATGGAAAACACCCCTGAAATAAGATAATATGGATGCTATAAATATTATGTACTTATAACCATGCATGTGTGTGTGTGTGTGTGTGTGTGTGTATTTACCTAGTTGTGGTTTATGGGAGGGGGGTAATCTCATAGAGTCTTAAAAAACATGGACAGTTACAGCATTGACAACATTTTCACAGAGTTCATTCCATTTGTTCACACTACTATGAAGAAAATTACACTTTTTTATGTCTCTTCTACAGTTAACTTTCTTTGGCTTCTTACTGATTCCCCTTGTACTCTGTGTATCTAACTTTATACATTTTTTGTTTACATTTTTCATACCATTTATCATTCTAAAATGTTTATTAAATCTCCTCTCTCTCTCTCTCTCTCTCTCTCTCTCTCTCTCTCTCTCTCTCTCTCTCTCCTCTTGTCAAGGCTATGAATTTCCAAAATTTTTAATCTCTCTTCATAGGTTGACTTGCTCAATTCCAGAATCATCTTAGTGACTACTATTTGTACTCTATAATGTTTATTAAATCTCCTCTCATTATCCCCTATTGTCAAGGCTAGCAATTTCCAACATTTTTAATCTCTCTTCATAGGTTGACTTGCTCAATTCTAGAATCATCTTAGTGACTGTTATTTGTAATCTTTCTAATTTTACAATATTCCCCTCTGTATGAGGTGACCACATCATTGTTGCATATTCCAACCTTGGTCTTATGAAAATCAACAACTTTTTTTTATCATTTCTTTATCCAAATATGAGGATGCCATTCTTTATCTTTTTTTAACAAATTCATCATCTCTCCAGTAATTTTATCAATGTGTCTGTCTGGAGTCAAATTTCCAGTAACTGTTACTCCCAAATTCACTTCCTCTTTTGACTTCTTTAACTTCACACCATCCATCTCATAATTATATTGTATTTTTTTCTTACTCTTACCAAATTTCATCACTTTACATTTACTTAAACTGAATCCTATTTGCCAAGATTTGCTCCATCTATTTTATCTTATTTAAATCATCTTGCAGTACCATACAGTCATTTACATTTTCTACCCTTCTCATCACCTTAGCATCATCCACAATAAATTCACATAACTATCTATTTCTTCATTTACATCGTTCATGTATATCACAAATATTATTGGTCCCAACACTGACCCCTGTGGGTCATCACTAGTTACTTTCAGCAAAGATGAATTCTGGTCTTGTATTACAGTTCTCATCTCTCTATCATCCAGATAATCCTCCATCACTCCAGCAGTCTTCCTCCAATTTTTCCATAATTTTTTATCTTCCATAGCAATCTCTGGTGTGGTACTTTGTCAAACACTTTCTTCAAGCCTAAGTAGACACCATCCACCAATCCGTCTCTCTCCTGCACAATATCACACTACCCTTGAATAAAAGGACAATAAGTTCATGGAGGATGATCTTCCCCTCCTAAATCCAAATTGACAATTTACCAAAACTTTATCTCTTTCCAAATGTTCCATCCATCTTTCCTTTATTATTCTTTCACATAGTTTTCCTACAACACTAGTCAAGGACACTGGTCTATAATTTAGTGGGTTTTCCTTATTTTCTCCTTTGAATATTGATGTAATATTTGCTCTCTTCCAATCTTTTGGTACTCTTCCCTGTGATAGTGATATCACCACTAGACTGAATTTTATCATCCAGTTGTTCTCTACATTCCTTCAATATTCAGTTTGATACTCCATCTGGACCACTTGCTTTATTTACATCAAGTTCTTCCATCATTTTAAATATTTTCTCATAACTGACTGGGACTGTACTTAATATATTCCTCACCAACTTATCCTTTCCAGCATCAAACTCCCCTTCCACAGTAAATACCAATCTGAAACTATAGTTCATAACCTCTGCCATGTCCTGTGGATCCTCATAGATTTTTCCTTCAACCTTCAATCTTGATACATCTTCTTTCTTCTTCATCTTCCCATTAATATGTCTAAAGAACAGTTTAGGTTCATTTATACACTTATCTATCATATCTTTCATAGTTTCTTCTCTCCATTCTTATTATCTCAACGTACTTATTTCTAGCATCAATATATTTCTCCCATCTGCTCTCAGCTTTCCTCTTCTTCCATCAATTCCAAGCATTTAGCTTAAAACTTCTAGCCTTTTTGCATTTTGTATTGAATCATTCCTTACCCTTTCTACATCTTACTCCTCCTCTAGGTACAAATTTCTCCACAGCATAAATATATATATCCTTATAAATTCATCCCATTTTTCCAAAACATCTTCTGTGTCTTCAAAGTCTTTCCAGTCCACGGCAATAAAGTATTTTCTTCTGTTTTCAAAATCAGCTTTACTATATTTAAATCTTTTCACCTTATAATTTTAATCTATGATTATTTTCATTTTTCAATTTGAATTCCATCAACACATGATCACTCTTACCAAGAGGACTAGCATAGTGTATGGTTTCAATAATTTCCATGTCCTTGGTAAACACTAAATCAAGTCTTGATGGTTTATCTCTTCCACTAAATCTTGTATCACAATCTATCCAATGAGTCAGTAAGTTCTCCACCACCCAGTTTAACAGTCTATTACTCCATGAGTTTTCACTTCCAGTAGTTGTCAATGTTTCCCAATTTATCTTCTTACAATTAAAATCACGAACAATAACTATATCACTACTTTCCATCACTATCTTTTCAAGACTTTTAACACATCTACCAACATCTCTTCGTGTTCTTCTTTTTGCCATGCATTGGTCATAGGTGGCACATACACTCCTACATAATTCATTATCCTTCCATTTCCACTTTTAATCATTACTTGTAGAATTTCAGATTTGTTTTCCCTTTTTATTACCCTCTCCGATTTAACACTCTTTTCAGCCATAATGATCACTCCCCCTCCTCCCTTGTCATTTCTATTTTTCATCCATAAATCATATTTATCATCACCAATGTCAGGAGTTCTCCATTCATTTTTCCATTTTGTCTCACATAATACATCAACATCTGGTGCAGTTCTATTTAATAACTCATTTAATTCCATCTTTGTTGACATTAATCCATTAACATTAGTGTAACATACTTTACTTACTGTTTGATGTACCATTTCTTTATTCTCATATCTCTTACTCTCCAGAAAAACTTCTCCTCCGTCCATTGTTTGTTTTTTGTTTAGCCTCATTTACCAGCTCCTTTTGCTTCAACCTCTCAATCTCATCCATATCCCTTTTTATCCATACATTCTTATATTCTTCATCTCCAGACAACCTCCAAGACCCATTAATTACTTCTTCTGCTTGTACCTGTGTTGCAAACCTTATTCTTATGGGTCTCATGGAACTCTTCCACTTGCTTTACTACCTGACTGTCTTCACCCATCACTTTTTTCAGTAACTTATTCAACAGGTTCCTTTCCTTTTCCTCTCTTTGAATTCTGCTCACTATTTTCTCTTTCTTTAAACCAAATACAATTATCTGATTATATTTTTCTAGTGTCTCTCACTATTTTTTTCTCTTCTTTAATAACATTTACCACTTTCTGTCTCAGGTTTTGTTTCTCATTTTCTTGTTGTTCTATTATTTCTTTTAGTGATTCATTTTGTCTCATTTCTACATCCTTTACACTTGCCTTCATTTCCTCATTTCCTTTCTGAACAGTTTCTACTTTTTCCTTTATCTGTTTCTTTAAACAGTTGTTTTCCACTTTTAACTTCTAATTCTTATCTTCCATCTTAATCAACCTTGCTGTAATAGTCCCCAACTCCTTACCAGTCTCCTTCTGATATGCCTCTAATGTCTTTATTCCCTCCAATAAGTTTTCCTTCATTTCTTAAATATGCAAAATTTTTCTACACTGCAGTCTATAATTTAGTTCTCTTTCTTCTCAAGTAAAACCTTCAAATGAACCTTTTGAGGTGCCGCCTTCCACCATCTTTATCCAAAATGTAAACCAAACCAAACTTTCCTAGAGACGGGATAACTATACTCACAGTACTGATTCTCCCCTCCCTATTTACCACCTAGGTATTCCAGGGTCTTCATAACATATCTTGTTCCACCATGAGCGAGTGTGTGTGTGTGTGTGTGTGTGTGTGTGTGTGTGTGTGTGTTGCACACTCCTTTCCGATATTATTGTAATGCCTCCTTTGAGCAATCCATAGAAACAATAAGAAATTGATCAGAAGACAAGAAGGAACAACCTCCCCTCTGACAGCAGACCAAACACTGACAAGCCACGTGATATTCTGCAGCACCACAAGAAAGCCAGCAGTATACTGTGTTGGCAGCCAAAAAAAAATTCAATATAATATTTGTTCATTACTAAATGGCTATATTTTTTGTGGCAAAAAGTCTAGGCCAACCCATCCTACCCAACCAAGACTTTCCCCAAGAGCAAAACTTAGTAAGCTGGTTTGCCTTTATCCTCAGCTTAACAATGCATAGTTATAACTTTTTCTTTTTTTTTTTTTTTTGGTAAATGAATGTTTGTTGGAATTCAGAAGGTTCAGCTAACTGGCATACAAA
Organism: Scylla paramamosain; assembly: GCF_035594125.1. NCBI lineage: Eukaryota > Metazoa > Arthropoda > Malacostraca > Decapoda > Portunidae > Scylla > Scylla paramamosain. The sequence continues at coordinate 5,630,817 of NC_087160.1, forward strand.
ACATTCATATTCTACACAAGATTTAAGCATTATCTGAGACCATGTCACTAACACAGATAAGTCAAACAAGGAAGTGGTGGCAGTACATGACCATTTTACCAGCAACAGTGCAGCTTGTTGAGGCAGTTTTCTATTATAACAAAATACTGTATCACTAGAACGTAGATGCCTTCAAGTGGTAGTGAAAAGTCCACTTAAGATACAAACTGAAAAACAAATTAAAAATACAAGCAAATTTGATTTTTACTGAATACCACCACCAATGCTACACAAAACAAGCCACTGAGAGGACACCCATGGACTCACCCAGCTGGATATTTCTGATGATGAGGGACGTCTGCTTCCCTTTCTTGACAAGGCGCTCAAAGTACACTCCAGAGAACCCGCTGGAGATGCAGGACACAAACACTGCCAGGATGCCCAAGAGACGCCGCACCTCAGTGTTTGGGTGAGCTGCATTGTGAGCATCAGGAGGGTGTACTTCCCCTCCTCCTTCACCAGCTTCCCCTCCTTCAGCTCCACCCAACAAACTGGGATCAGCTCCCTCCATGGCCTCCACTTCAGGTAATATCTTTGAGGTGCTTCTGTTGGCATTTCCTCCATCAACCTATAAAATAGAGACAAACCTATGAAACAGAGACAGCTTTTTCTTACATCAATCCATTTAATCCATTTATCCATTTATACATCAATCCATTTAACACAGCTTGTTCTCGTGCTATACATGATAGAGAGGTGGCCCACAAAAGGTACTTAAGCCTTCCATCACCAGAATCTCATGCACTTTATATTTCTGCCTGGAACCATGCCAAATCTGTTCTCCAACTAGCCAAAAACTCCTTCATTAACAGAAAGTGTCAAAACCTTTCAAGATCTAACTCCCCTCATGACTTCTGGCATCTAGCCAAAAACATCTCCAATAACTTTGCTTCTTCTTTCCCTCCTCTGTTTCAACCAGATGGCACCACTGCTATCACATCTATTTCTATAGCTGAACTCTTCGCTCAAACCTTTGCTAAAATCTCTACCTTGGACGATTCTGGGCTTGTTCCTCCCTCTCCTCCACCCTCTGACTACTTCATGCCACCTATTAAAATTCTTCACAATAATGTTTTCCATGCCCTCGCTGGCTTAAACCCTCGGAAGGCTTATGGACCGGATGGGGTCCCTCCTATTCTTCTCCGAAACTGTGCCTCCATGCTTGCACCTGGCCTAGTCAAACTCCTTCAGCTCTGTCTGTCAACATCTACCTTTCATTCTTTTCATTCAACCTGTTCCTAAAAAGGGTGATCATTCTAATCCCTCAAACTACCATCCTATTGCTTTAATTTCCTGCCTATCTAATGTTTTTGAATCTATCCTCAACAGGAAGATTCTTAAACATCTCTCACTTCACAACCTTCTATCTGATCGCCAGTATGGGTTCCGTCAAGGCCGCTCTACTGGTGATCTTCTGGCTTTCCTTACTGAGTCTTGGTCATCCTCTTTTAGAGATTTTGGTGAAACTTTTGCTGTTGCCTTGGACATATCAAAAGCTTTTGATAGAGTCTGGCACAAAGCTTTGATTTCCAAACTACCCTCCTACAGCTTCTCTCCTCTCTGTAACTTCATCTCAAGTTTCCTTTCTGACCATTCTATTGCTGCTGTGGTAGACGGTCACTGTTCTTCTCCTAAATCTATTAACAGTGGTGTTTCTCAGGGTTCTGTCCTGTCACCCACTCTCTTCTTATTATTCATTAATGATCTTCTAAACCAAACTTCTTGTCCTATCCACTCCTACGCTGATGATGCCACCCTGCACTTTTCCACGTCTTTTCATAGACGTCCAACCCTTCAGGAGGTAAACATTTCACACAGGGAAGCCACAGAATGCTTGACTTCTGATCTTTCTAAAATTTCTGATTGGGGCAGAGCAAACTTGGTATTGTTCAATGCCTCAAAAACTCAATTCCTCCATCTATCAACTCGACACAACCTTCCAGACAACTATCCCCTCTTCTTCAATGACACTCAACTGTCCCCCTCTTCTACACTGAACATTCATGGTCTGTCCTTTACTTATAATCTGAACTGGAAACTTCACATCTCATCTCTAGCTAAAACAGCTTCTATGAAGTTAGGCATTCTGAGATGTCTCCGCCAGTTTTTCTCACCCCCCAGTTGCTAACTCTGTACAAGGGCCTTATCCGTCCATGTATGGAGTATGCTTCACAAGTCTGGGGGGCTTCCACTCATACTGCTCTTCTAGACAAGGTGGAATCAAAAGCTTTTCTTCTCATCAACTACTCTCCTCTAACTGACTGTCTTCAGTCTCTCTCTCTCACCAACGCAATGTTGCATCTCTAGCTGTCTTCTATCGCTATTTTCATGCTAACTGCTCTTCTGATCTTGCTAACTGCATGCCTCCCCTCCTCCCGCGGTCTTGTTGCACAAGACTTTCTTCTTTCTCTCACCTCTATTCTGTCCACCTCTCTAATGCAAGAGTTAACCAGTACTCTCAATCATTCATCCCTTTCTCTGGTAAACTCTGGAACTCCCTGCCTGCTTCTGTATTTCCACCTTCCTATGACTTGAATTCCTTCAAGAGGGAGGTTTCAAGACACTTATTCATCAATTTTTGACCACTGCTTTGACCCTTTTATGGGACTGGCATTTCAGTGGGCATTTTTTTTTATTGGATTTTTGTTGCCCTTGGCCAGAGTCCTTCCTACATAATAAAAAATATAAAAAAATATGATATAGGATGCAAAAAGTTTTTATTATTCATTTGGACTAAAAATGTTTGGTAATTTTCAGTATCATTTCAATCAACATAGTCAATCTTGGTATTCATTCATGCAATATACGAAAAAAAAATATGACAATTCAACTAAACATCCAGTGAAACTATAAGGTATGTTGTAATCTTTTTGATATCTTTATCTTCAGGGACAGTTTTGTTGAGAAATGTCTGCCTTGCTTGGTTTTATCCCTCCTTGATTTGCTATGAAAGAACTACTGATTCTGTACCAGACACCCATTTAATTAAGGCAGAGAGAGAGAGAGAGAGAGAGAGAGAGAGAGAGAGAGAGAGAGAGAGAGAGAGAGAGAGAGAGAGAGAGAGAGAGAGAGAGAGAGAGAGAGAGAGAGAGAGAGAGAGAGAGAGAGAGAGAGAGAGAGAGAGAGAGAGACTCCATTCACAAATAAAAAAATTAAAAAATTCACTTAATCACTTTTCTCTGGCATGCATAAATCATTAAAAAAAGGTGTTCATGACAGACAGGCAAATGGAGAATAAAGCCTACAAAAATAAGGGCAAAATCACAAAAAAAAATAAAATAAAATAAAAAATAACAGATACATAGAAAAAGCTCTCATGGCATAAGACATACAGAGCAACAGCACAGATCAAAGACTAAACAAGGACATCAATTAATAATGCATATCAACCAAGCTCTCCAAAATGTTTATACACACACACACACACACACACACACACACTCTCTACCTGGACAAGAGAGACCCCCAACATCAGCAGACAAAGGGACAGCCAGTGGATGGGAGCAAGGCGCTTCCCAAGCATTACCCAAGAAAAAATTGCTGTGGTAAGGATCTTGAGCTGGTAAGTCACCTGAGGGCAAGAATCAAATCATCGGTCTGAGCTTTATAGATAAAAAAATAAATAAAATAAAATAAAATTATTAAAACAATAAAATGCAGGATAAATCTGCAAATGAAAACCTTTATATCTTAGACAAAATCTTCTTGATAATCAAGCATGTAACACAAAGTAATTTAACCTCTTTTACAACAAAATCATTTTTTTTTATCTGTCAATCTATACACTATACTAGCACCTCAATAACTGGAGGCAGCTGAGGCAAGGCACACACATACACACACACACACACACACACACACACACACACACACACACACACACACACACACACACACACACACACACACACATATGCAATCAAACCCACAAGCATAATATGCATAACCCTGAGTTGCAATTAGTAACAAGTGTATCATCCTGTCATGCCTGTCACATCTCTTCCTATATATCACATGATGCAAAGCCTTGCACTATCTTCTCAAATCTACTCAAGCAATGACTCAACTTTCATAAGAAGCTGAGAATCATTTAATGTACCAAAGGGTTCAGGAAAAAGGCCAATATGACACTTTGCAATAGTCATTTTATTCCTACACTCATATGGAACAATTTGATCAAACTATTGCTCCAAAACCTATCTTTTCCACCACACATAAGGATGTTAATCTAATAGGCTGAATAATAACAATTAAAACAAAAAATTAATGGCATAATTTCTTTTAAATTTTTAGTTCCCTGGGGTAAAAAAAATATCTTATCCTGGTGATCATGTACAGCTTGACTGAATCAGTGTTGGTCTGTTAATGGTATTGCTGTATTTGTTGAAAATGAAAAATAACTAAATAAATAAAATCTCAATTCATAAAACACAGAAACACTGTGTACAACCTGACAACACAACAGCTTAAGACAAACTGAGACCAAACCAGTGAGTCTAGACAGTGCCACCCAAAACAGTGAAATATGAAATGCCCACAGTGCACCATTTTTTTTCACTGTCTGTATAGGATTGCTTATTTGATTTCTAAACATATGCTTTCATAAATAATGTCATATGTACTTATGTATTATTTTGGTATCATGGATGGTGAATAAAAGTTCTGGAAAATTTATCAAAAAATATTACAGTATGAGTAACTAATTTTCTCACTCTTCAATATGAGCTCCAGAAGGTTCAACAAGATCAAAATCTGCTTTCTATAGGAAAACTAATAAGATTTTTTTTTTTTACCATTAATTGCATCATTATGATTCAACAGGTATTATAAGTCTTAAATGAATAAATGGCACAGCAAACTCTTCAGGCAGTCTCCCTCCAGACAGTAAATCCTGGCATTTATCTATATTCCCACTCCTACATCAAAAGGAGTGGAAATGAGAAACATTCCAGTTTTTTATTATTCTTTTTGACCTCACTTTTGGGACTGGCACTCAAGTGAGCCTTTTTTTCTCTAACTTTTTGTTGCCCTTGGCTGATGCCCTACTTACATATATAAAAAAAAAAAAAAAAGTAAAATCAAGTCTGTATCAGTTGCAAAATGGCCATCCACATCACTACCACCAAAGTATGTGATGCCAAAAGTGAATTGGACAATGCTGCCAACAAATTAGGTACACAGTAATTGATTAAGGCTGACTGGGGATCAGTCACTTATATCACCATTTGGTTTCCTCATCATACTGAAAGAGGTGTGAAAATAATGTAAAAATGCATAAAGACTACAGCTGGGAAGCATAACTGAAATTCAGCAACTCTTTAGCCTTTCATCCTCACACAGAACATGATTCCAGTAGTTATGGTTACAGGAAGTGAAAATTTAAGGTATTCCCACATCAAAATCAGTCATACATAAGACTTTATTCTAAAACACTTCTGCGGAAAACCTCTATCACATTCAAAAGACTGTAGTTGAGGTTACATGGATCTTTAAGGGTGTTTCTATAATTCTAATGACAGAATAACAGACTTCTATATTATGAAAAGGAGAAACACTCATGAGAACCTGGCTAATCAACTCTGTGCCCTTGCAAAATGGTCATGGTGAGAGGGCAAAGCATTTCTGAATACTGGTCAAAATGCCATCATTATGGTGTAATAAATCAATCCCTCATACAGACTTCAGAACATTCTTCACTGACCTGGTAAGTAGCTGCATCAAGATTGGAGAGGGCAATGAACAGCAGGTTGTTCTGCACCACATACAGGAAGGCTGGGATGGCCAGCTTAAGTGTCTCCCATGCATTTAGCAGCACATCTTCATACAAACGCTTCAGAGTCACTCTCATGATTTTACCTATAAAGTATCAAAGGCAAAATTAATTACCTCATCCTACTGGTGATTCTTTGAAGGATTACATAACATTTATATGATGTTCTTTATATAAAAATACTGATCATCTATAAATCTGTTATTCTATTTACACTCAATGGTTGATCTTTAAGTTGGAAACAACAGTCTTTACTGAGGAAGAGTGCCCACAAGAATTAACCTGTTAGACAAGCTATGAAACTAAGGTTATGACAAATGAGGGAGAGCCATTAAGGTGAATTAGGTGAAAACAATTTCTGGATCTTTAGATGAAATAAATTTGAAGAAGTGATAAAAGAAGGACAACTGTGTGGTGGCAGATCTTGAGATGAAATATTTATAACATAATTAAATAAAATTGAATTTCACATTCCTTTCATGCACTTGACAACAATGATCTAGTTCTGTAAGCCACTAACTAATACATGAAACTTGTACTGCACCCTCCACCACTCACTTTAGTGCTTGCCATGCTGTACCTACCTGAGTCCAGATGTAAGAAGCACAAAGAGAGGGCAAGTTTAAGCAGTTCAGACATGAGGACAGCTGTGGTGATGATGTAGGGCTGGTGTGTGGAAGTAGTGCGACTGTATCGCAAAAGCAACACCATGGTGGATGTTTGTACTGACAACACCACCAAACTTAGCGTCTTGAGGGACAGCAGGTGGTTCCGAAGCCAGCGTTTCTCACCAGGCACCTCCATGCCTGGCCCTCTCCTGCTGTCCACTTCACTCATCCCTAAACTCTCATCTGACACTCTTCTGAAATTGCAAAAGTAGCTCAACAAGGATGCATGTGTAAGGAAACAGTATACTCTGAAATCAAATTTCATAAAGTTGTTCTGGACTCTTCACTACAATAAACCTTGCCTCAATGAACAGCTCAACAAACTACAAGCAGAACAACATAGATATAGGCATCATTCCATGCTGTGGCAGGGCTGAGGTTACCAACATTAATCTAGTCTTCTACATACCCCATTGAAGTGCTGCAAAATGTATTATATAAAATAAAGTTTTTGCAAAACAAGGTTTGGTTATTCATTATATGTATGTACTGATAACTTTTTTTTTTATCATTTTGCATTACTCAGCTGATTATCATACCCTATATATATATATATATATATATATATATATATATATATATATATATATATATATATATATATATATATATATATATATATATATATATATATATATATATGGCAATTACTGTGGGTGTTTATGTTGCAGCTAGTGCTGAAATGCTAATTATGCATCCTTATTTTACAAATTTTTCTAAGATATGGATAAAATAATGTATTTTATCCTGATTTATAAATGCTTAATTTATATTCATTGATGAAATTTCACTAAATTACTTGATAATGTTGCAAAAACTCATCAAATAAAAGCCTTTATATGATCTTGATTTACAGACTTTGTCACAGTTTCTGAATATTTTTATGGAATGCAACTTGTAAATCATGGTATACATATCTGTTCTTATATGACTGGGAATCCCACACTGGCTAGCATGCCAGCCTAATAACAAAAATCAAAACACTGCTTAACCATGTAAAATATATATATATATATATATATATATATATATATATATATATATATATATATATATATATATATATATATATATATATATATATATATATATATATATATATATATATATATATATATATATATATATATATATATATATATATATATATATATAACACTGGTTAAACACTGGTTAAGCAGTGTTTTGGCTTTTGTTATTAGGCTGGCATGTTAGCCAGTGTAGGATTCCCAATCAGATAAGAACAGATATGTATACCATGATTTACAAGTTACATTCCTTAAAAATATTCAGAAACTGTGAAGAAATCTGTAAATCAATATCATATAAAGACTTTTATTTAATGCATTTTCCAATATTTTCAGATAATTTAGTGAAATTCCATCAATAAATACAAATTAAGCATTTTATAAATCAGGATAAAATACATTATTTTATCCATATCTTAGAAAAATTTGTAAAATAATGATCCGCAATTAGCATTTCAGCACTAGCTGCAACATAAATACCCACAGTAATTGCCATGGGAGTTGCCGCTACTTGTCACATCAACTGTCGTGAGTATTTTGGCTGCACAACATCATATGGCACTTAATCATTCTGTACATCATTAGTTCATTATTGCTGCAGAAGCAGATGTATCAACATCCCCATCCCTGTCTTCTTACTCACCACACACCATTATCACTTGGTTCAAGCAAAATCACCACAATACTATCCTGCAATGGCAAGGGAAAGTGGCCTCAGTTATTCAAGTCTGTCATCATCATCTCTCACAACAGTGATGATATTGCATATATGATGCCAGGAACCCAAAATGTTTATAAGAATGAAGTAAATAAGTCATAGTAATAAAATGCACCTTCATCCCACTATTCCTCATAGTAAAAATACACTCTGCTTAAATATGTGCATAAATGCACAGTTATTCTTTATAATAAGTCTTTTAATGACAATGAGAATGTCATTTACTTTCAGCTAATATGTCAATTATTTTAAGCCAATCACTATGTGTATACATGGCAGCTGCAGCAGTCAGCTGGCTACCCACAAGGGTACTTAGCATCACAATACCAGCCAAGTGCAGTGGACACAGATTTAAGTAGCAGGATTTTATTGACCAGTTCCATAAGCAAGAAGACTTGAGTACATATTTCATAATATTCCACAGTGTTTTGTTGAAATCACTCTTGTACTGAACAATTGGTGGCACCAATACCCTTTGAGAATGTGGAAGAGGTCAACCTCTTCCACTTCTTATTAAGGTATATGATAATACAATTAAGCCAGGTTAGGTTAGTGTCCTTAAGGTGGTCCAGGGGAGAAGATGCCATTCTGTTAGTTTAGGTAAAACTATGTTAGGTTAGTGTCCTTAAGGGGGATCCAGGGGGAAGAAGCCTCCCAGCTAGGTAAGGATAGGTTAGGTAAAATTAGGATAGGTTAGTATCCTTAAGGGTGATCCAGGGGTGGCTTTGCACTTCTGGTTATTTTAGGTTAGTGTTCTTAATGAGGAGTCCAAAGGGGGCAAAGGCCCCTGCCCACCATTTAGGTTAGGATAGTTAAGTTCTGATTGGGTTAGTTTTCTTAAGAAGGTGTCCAGGGGGCAAAGTCAAAGTTCATAGGGGGTGAAGGTTATGTTAAAATTTGGTTAGGATAAAAATTTCACCAGTTTTCAAAATATGGCACCTTAATTTTTCATGAATGTCCAAATTTGGTGTAATTTGGCTTCCCCCACTCTAAAATTTCACTTTCCCACCAGGTCCCCAAGCTTGTTTGAGGGATTTGAGGCATGGGGGGGGGATCAGATCTATTATAAAGAATTACCAAATGCACTGATGGGGTAATACTGAAATAACATTGGTATTTTCATCTGAAGGTCATGTTTAGATTAGGTTTATATTCATTCAGTTCTTTAATTTCACTGCTGATCTCATTGACCATTGATCATTGAACAAGAAAAAAAAATTACTTCGAATTTAGTTGGCAAAAATTATTTCTATAATTCCTCACTAATGTTTATCTTCTAACACCAAGCAATCAATGATAAATACTCATCATACCTGTTTTCTGATCACCGCAGGTCACAAGTAGTTGAGAAAGGGATGTTATTTTTTCCATTTGCAATGCCCATTTCCTTTTAAAGCTAGGCCGAGCTTTTTGTTTAAAATATCGTTTTGAGGCTTTTTTTGTGTGTGTACCTTTCAAAAGCTTCTTTATTTAAAATTAAAATCTTAGCAATAGCTGTGTGCATCATCACTGTATCAACGTTTTTACAAGTGAAAATACATGTTTTTTGATCAGGTGAAGAGAACGCAAACAAAACAGCCACCAAAACAGTGTTCTGGGGGGCGCCTCCTGATCATTAGTGGCTAATGATTCCACATCCTCCTTCTGTTGTTATCATAACACCTGACCTGGCTATAAAATGTATGGTGGGCGAAGATGTAACACTGCCGTAGTTACTATCGATAAAACCCCAACGTTTCCCTGGTTACCCCATCAATACAACCCCAGTTAAAACCTGTAAGCCGAGCCTCCTTCCCCTGCCCCTGGGCATGGCAATTTCCCCTATCACACAGCACACACTGACCTACACCACCATGATGAAACAGGTGATGGGGACGGCAGCTCACGGCACCACCTCGCCACCACGGGGCTTCACCCACACCCTCACCATAGCAGACAAACGTTCCCCCTTATGCTATGGCTGGCCAGTCTTCAGTCCCGTACTCCTCTCAACTCCTCCCCCGCAACATTATGCCCCCAGCTATCAGTGAATGTCAGTTGCTGTGGGACGTTTGTAATTTATTATTCGTCCAGGTGAACCTCAACATATCAATATAATTGATAGGTTGATATCGCATTCATGACGTCACTGTTACGTCATAAATTGGATCATGTTTGGCAGGGACTGAAGGATGTGTACTCAGGTAACCGGTGTGCTGGATTAGATTGGTTCACCTGTCGTGCACCCATCACATCAAACAATTATTTTGTAACTACACTAAACTCAATGGTTCAAGTGTATCATTTAGCTACAGGCATACATAACCACGTCTCCTACATCCCCCCCCCCCAACCCCAATGAATGTGGAGGACAACAAGTCAGAGAGAAAGAGCAGGAAAAAGCAGTCGGTTCGTAGGAGGCACTAGCTCTTAATACCACTCGTCAGAAGTCACAGTATCTTTAATAAATTAGTATATTTTTAATGTAATCCTTATTCAACAAGGCGTGAGTATTATGAAAAGAGGTGATGACGAAGGGATGAATCATAACAAAGATGAATCAAAGCTCTTGTCACTAATACTACATTTCCATTATTTCTTTTTAAATTTATATATTCATGGAACCAATTTGAGCAATAATAGCTTCTTTAATTTAGGTAAGTCAGTCTTCAGTATACGGGTTTCTGTGATTCGTGTAAATGGAAGAGAACTTATTTTGTCGAGATAAATTCTTGAGTAAAATGTGTTCATATCACATCCAGGAAGACAAGGAAGGCAGAGATCTCTGGCGCAAGATAACAAGACTTAGTGAGCAAGAGGGCCTCCTTAACAGATGCAATGGAATAAAGTGGTGACGGCAGCGATTCAAGAAACTAACATTTTAATTTTAATTTAAACAAAATCTATATTGACATTACCGTGACAGGAACTATTACGGTCATATGGGGCTTCTCAACTACACACACACACCTTGTGTGTCCAGTGGTAATACCTTCATCTTTCACTTGGTATGTGTTGAGGTTCGCGTCGCAGAGGTGCGCAATGATGAGCGAGCACTTACTTCCCCTAGTGAGCAAGAGTAAATGATGCGTGGATGGAGAGAGATCTGTCTTATCCTTAGAACACACTGCATGAACTCTCAACTCTCTCCGGGAGGGTTATGGATAATGACATGAACAACCTCCTTTACTTCCCCTCGCATTCTACAGCTGTGCAGCTGAAGGTGGCCGGCCTTTAAAGTAAAGCACACTTGTGGTTGATCAGCGGATATATTACGAGGTTGCTCACCAGAGTTCTTATTCATCTTTTTTTCTGGCTTTCTACTTTTTTTCTTATCAAAATTTTTACCTGAGAAATCTGCAATAAAAGCATCCTTCCGTAAAATGAATAAATGAAGATTGATAGAATAGGTTTGTAATTGTTCCCGAATAGATTTGGTAATCATTTCCTGATATGGCATGAAAGAAAAGGAAGACAGAAACGGAGTAATGTAGATTGTTTCACAACAGCTTGTCGGTGAAGGGGAGTGTAAAGATTAAAATACAGTCAGTCGCAATAATGAGAATGGCAGGATAAGGATGAAGAGGCCGCTGAGCAGGACCGAGTGTGGGAGAAATGCAAAACTACTCGTAACATAAAACCTTTCAGTTAGTACTGGGAAGATAAAGGCAGCAGGTGGTTGTCACTCGCCAGGTGAGGTCATAAGGACACCGCAGACAGGCCGCAATATTATGACTATTCTGACCTCGCCGAATAATCATATAACCTCCACACCATTTCAGGCCTACATAAAGTGTGGTGGTATACGATAAACTACAGGTCTGAAAGTCTCTTACATAGCGGTGATTGCCTTTTGATGATCCCTTGAGGCTTGCACTGAGGTATGCTGGGGAAGGAGAGGCAGGGCGGGATGAGGTGCGCATAATCCTGAAATAAACTGCGATAAAAAATTCACTTCGCATCTGAATCTCATCCACATTCGCCAGCATTACTTGAACCAATAAGGAGCTATTCCTGTCACACTTTACATCTGAAACGGGTTATTATCCTTGCCTCACCTAATAACCTCCCAGCTGGTGAAACAAGCCACAAGACTTTAAAAGTCTTATCCTAACATCAAGTAATCTTCCTGCATCCATTTCAGTCTTTACTAAAACATCACTGGGGAGTTCTTCACATAACAACAGTTCACATTCTTGTACTCATTCATAACTTTAGGTCAGAGTCGTCAATCCGGGAGCCGCTGTATGGGAATCCTCCTCCACACATCTAATTCTCCTTCACAAATAGTGGTACCATATATATCACACTTTTCTCATCCATTAAAAATTACTTTCTATAGCACTGTAGTCGCTGTAAAGCCGTGCATTTAAATCAAACAATCTACATAAGACTTAAAGTTTTGTTGCTGTTTGAAATTCACTTGCATTCACGTGTATTTTCTGTCTATGCCTTCACTTGGCATCTGTATCACACGGTGCGTGGATGATATGAATATACTCCGATCTTGATACATCAGCCATTTTTCCGTGCTGCATTCGAACGAAAGGACGTTCCTGTAGTCGTTATCGCAGAGTCTCATTTCCTTGGAAAGCATTACTGTACCTGTATCCAATGCCTCTCTTCTCTTCCGAAGTACTCCCACAGCCGCGCGTGTCGCCTGCAGGTACAGTGATGACGGACATGTGTACACTGCTGCTACCCGCTTAAAGATAAAATTAATTTAACTAATGGCGCTTTGGTCACACATGTGAGAACCCATACGCATGTTCACACATCAATAAACGATCTCTCTCTCTCTCTCTCTCTCTCTCTCTCTCTCTCTCTCTCTCTCTCTCTCTCTCTCTCTCTCTCTCTCTCTCGACGACTTACACCAAATTTTATCAGATCACCAATGCTGACCCATTCAAAATTAATTACTTGCGTCTGTGTGTCATTGGCAACATCTTATGAGGAGAGGGTGGCGGATTAAGTTGCAGGATTTCACAAATAACATGGTATTGGTGTCTCATAGGAGAATAAAGGATAGGAGAGGCCCCTTCTCTTGATAAAAGTGGAACCTAACTCCCCTACACAATCAAGAGCGAGTATCAGTACTAGTGACACATGCGACACCTGTACAGTAATTACTTTTGGACATATGTGCTAGATGTGACAGTACATTAGGCCTTATTTTGAGACATTTCTGCAACGCACCTCCACTACTTTCCAAAGGCTCTAATTAAAGTGACATGGATTCTTAAGGAATTTTTTTTTTTTTATGGTTCTAGTGACATATTAACAAAACTTCCTACATTACAAACTGGAGAAACTCTCTGGAGAATCCGGCTAATCGTCTCTGTGGCCTTAGAAAACAATTGTGGTGACAGGGCAGGGCGTTTCACAATATGGGTCATTATCATAGCTGCGACAGCAACCATAACTTAGCAGTAACGAATCTATAAATTCTGGAGAGTCAGATTAGGAGACAATACTCGGGACACGTTCGCACTACATAGTTATAAGCTGTGGTCTTTTCACATGGAGTGCTTGCTGCAACTCCAACCCCTTCCTATGTCAACAGGTCAACTCCGCTGGCGACCCACACAAGGATTTCATTACAGCCTAATCCACAAGTCAGCAAACATCTGTGCGTGAGGCGACAACAGCTACAGAGATAATGAAATGGTCCTTGTGAGTATTTTCTTCCGTTGATGGATTTGACTCGTTATTAAACTATTACAAGATTTATTAGAACACGCTTGGAAACTGCAATAACAACCTCCGTCAGTCTGTTAAAAGCAACAAGTTTAAGAATGCAGACCTTGGCTTTGTTGGTTCGGTAATAATAACACGCGACAGTATTCTTAAATAGTATTACTACTCGTATATTAGCTTACTGTGACCAACTCGTCGCTGCCGTATGATTTTTTTTTTTTTTTCAGGTGTTGTGTGTCGTATTGTAGTTAAAAGAAATGGATTATCGTGGGTGAGGCCCAGGTAAGGAGGTTTAATAGTAACCTTTACCAAACCTCCTTGGGCCCAGGCGTGTTGGTCCTCGGAGACACGCCAGAGCGCATGCAGAGAACGGCATATACAAACGACATTCATCTGTGTGTGTGTGTGTGTTTACGAGTATACATCTGTAAGTTTACCACCATACCTCTAGGTAGGTCTGTTTTTGTAATGGTGAGGAAAGGAACCACTGAAATGTGCTGGCAGTGTTCCAGGGCAAGGAGCGGCAAGTGGTGTGCGGGTGGGCGGGGTCGTCACGCCACTGTCCCTACACTGTGTAGGCCCCATATTCAAGAACGCTTTGGTCTCTCACCACGACTATTTTCAAAGGCCACAAAGATAATTAGCAGGGTTCTCAGAAGTGTTTTTTTTTTCCAGTTAATGATGTAGAGATCCCGTTAATCTCTCACCAGAACCATTAAAACAACCTTAAAAACCCTTGTCACTTCAACTACAGCTTTTTGAAAGTAGTGTAGGTGCGGCGCAGAATTGTTTCAGAATATGGTCCAATGCACTGCTTGACAAGTTTGTATGTGCGTGGGTGACTGCTTTGTTCTCTGGCCTACTCTGCATGTATTAAATTTATCAATGAGTATCACGGTTCTATTATCCCGAAACTTTTCTAGATTATCCATATTGTTCTGAGTAACTAGTGTCTACACATGCAAGAAATACTATACAGATCGGTACTACGTGATCACATGAGTAGATAAATGAGTAAGGAGTCAAACTCTCTCAAGATGGGTATGTTTATTGGTAGGTAACTCAGATCTTAATCCAAACTTGTAGCGTTGCAGCATACATATTATAACTAAGCAACATTTACAGTTAAAAATATATAAATACCCTAATATATGCTGATTCAACAAGATAAACAGAATCTCACCTTTCGCAGAAGCATCCTGTCTTCATGCTCTCTCGTACCTCACTGAGGCATTCACAGCAACGTTTGACGTCTGGTCTGAAGTCTTGTTCCAATACGTAATGATAAGTGTGGAGCGCAGAAGGGTGAGTGAGTACACACACACACACACACACACACACACACACACACACACACTTTGTACACTTATAAAGCAAGATACATAGTGATAGTAGCCTCTGAAGTGAAAAACTCTTTCAAAACAATTACTCCGACAGACCTAAACGAGCACTGAAGCTTCACTTAACAGACTCAACCCTGAAATAGCCCAGGACAAGCAACGCCTCGTCTGGCGTCAGCACTCAGCACGGACACCAGGTGGCGAGGCAGCACCACCGCAGCCCCTTGCTGAACCGACACCTCGAGAGCAGCCAGCACTCAGCCGGCAAAGCGCACAGCAAGTCAGGCTAACGCGGGTGAAGCACACACCGACTCATGAACACAGGGCCTCGGGCGGGACAATAGCAGGGTGCCAGGCGTTAGTGGGGCTAGTGGAGGTTTTAGACACTCGGCGACGGCAGTAAACACTTTCCATCATTCATTATGCTGGCAAATGGCGTGAGGCGTGACTTCGTGAATAATTCCCCTGATTTCGTGTGCAATGAGAAAAATATTTTGAAGTGAGTTACCAGTCTCGGATGCTCGATGCCCCGAGGCAACACTTTCGTCACCAGCGTGCCTGCGCCGCACCCAAGCAACGGAGGAGGAGAAGGAGAAGGAGGAGGAGGAGGAGGAGGATCGCGGCGGCTCGGAAATGCTGGTCGTCCCAAACATCCTTCACGGAATCATAACAAACGCGTTGTGAAGGACAGGAGCAGTAACAGGAGATGAGAAAGGGAGCCCAGATTGTTAATTTCATCGGGCAGAGGCGAATTGGTGGGCAGACATGATGTTTAGAAATGTAACTATCCACGTATTAACCTGGGACAGATCTAGCGACGGCCTGAACATTCCGTCACATTGGTCCTTCCACTGCGTGTCACAGCGTCATCTCCAAGACTTACAACACCTTCCTCCTACACCCTCCTCCTCTTCCTCCGGGTGCGTCCCTGTGTGCGTGGCTCACTCCCGCCGCTCATGGAGGCTCGCCCGTCCTGCTCCTCCACCGGCAATCTCCGAGCTTGGTCACGCCCACCCGCTAGCTCGCACACCTCACATTACTTCTGCTGGAGGACGTGGCACACCTGTACTCACGTCACCTGCAGGGCGTCACACAGCTCAATCCGGGGTTTATCACCTGTCATATGCCGCCTCAGTCACAGTCACCACCAGTCAAACACAGTGTGTCACTCAGTCACTTGCAATCAGTCAGGCACAAGGTATGTCAGCTGGTCATTCAGTCACCACCAGTCAGTCACACGCAACGTAAGTCATTCATTTTACCACCAGTCAGTCAGTCAGGCAACTCATCACTCATTATCAACCAGTCACATACACTATTTTCTAA
The DNA here is from genome assembly GCF_035594125.1 of Scylla paramamosain. Taxonomy (NCBI): domain Eukaryota; kingdom Metazoa; phylum Arthropoda; class Malacostraca; order Decapoda; family Portunidae; genus Scylla; species Scylla paramamosain. The sequence goes on from NC_087160.1 coordinate 5,647,382, forward strand.
CTCATTGGTCTGTTACTTGGCAGACTGAGGTTCGCGCCCCGCTCAGGTCGCAAAGGTTTCCACTGATGAGCAAGAGGATGAGCAAGAGGATGAGGTGTGTAGCGTGTGCGAGGTCTCAGTCTTACCTACAGATCGGACTATGTGACCTCTAAGTTCTCTTCGGGAGGGTAACAGGTGGCGATCACGAATCCAGCACGTGATCCTCATGGCAACATACGTCACATAGTCACCACCAGTCAGTCAGGCACGATGGGAGTCATACAGTCACCACCATGCAGGCGTCAGGTCCGTCAGTCGATTGCAGCAAGTGACACCAAGCCTTCCTATTCCGTGGCGACGTCGGGTGGTGAGAGCGGCTGGTGGCGGCGGGGAGGTGGAGGAGGGGCGGCTGCTGGTGCCTTCTGTGCTGCCTCCCAGTGGTCAGCCTCGTGTCGTCAGCAGGTCAGGTCAGTCAGGCCCATCGGGACCCAGCGGGGGCCAAAGCCGTTACTGGAATCGTGATTTTGAGCAGGTTGTGTTGCGGCTGAGGCGGGGGCAGGGGCGCGGCGTGCTGGGGAGGCAGGCGGGTAGGGCGTGCTGACCCCCGCGACCATCAGGTCCTCTTCTTGTTCCAACACTTGCGCCGCGGCAGACCAAGCTTGAGCAGGTGCGCCTCCTCCTCCGCCTCGATCTCCGGGCTCTTCAGGAAGGTTGGCGCCACGCACAGGCCCACCATGGTCACAGCTGATGGGGAGAGAAGGGTGGTGAGAACGCTTCTCTCTCTCTCTCTCTCTCTCTCTCTCTCTCTCTCTCTCTCTCTCTCTCTCTCTCTCTCTCTCTCTCTCCTCTATCTCTGCTTCCTCCGCCTCAGGGAAGTTTAGAATCAAATCAGCTTTCCGTGAAACCCCCTTTCTTGTGCCACTTCCCCTCCGCTTATCTCGCTCTTTCTTACTCCGTGCACCTGAAAATCTCTCTCTCTCTCTCTCTCTCTCTCTCTCTCTCTCTCTCTCTCTCTCTCTCTCTCTCTCTCTCTCTCTCTCTCCCTCTCCCGTTATTGACATTTCTCCAGAACAACGAAATGAACCCATGCAGGCTTACGAAAACCAGTCACTGGGAAGACTTATGATCTCACCTCCCCCCCCCCCTCTCTCTCTCTCTCTCTCTCTCTCTCTCTCTCTCTCTCTCTCTCTCTCTCTCTCTCTCTCTCTCTCTCTCTCTCTCTCTCTCTCTCTCTCTTTCTGGTTATATTCTGAAACACTTCTGTGCGTATCTCCACTATTTTCAAAAGGCTCTAGTTGAAGTTACACGGATTTTTAAGTGCGTTTTTTTTTACAATTCTAATGACAGATTAACAATTTTTCTACACTATTAACTGGAGAAACACTCTTGCGAACTCGGCTAATCATCTCCTTGGCCTTTGAAAATAGTCGTGGTGAGAGAGCAAAGCGTTTCTGAATACGGGCCAGTCTTCTTTCTCACCGGCTATAGCGACGGGAAACAGCGTGTAGAAATTGATAGGCGCCGTGCGGTACCAAAGAGTCTCCGTCGTGTTGGCTGCGATGGTCAACACGCAGCTACACACCGCCATGCTCAGGATCCTGCCGGGGCAAGAAGGTACAGAGGCGTGCATCAGGAGGCTTGCTAATGACGGAGAGAAAGAAAGAAAGGTCAGTGTGGGAACGCAGGTTTTTTTAAAGCATTCCCTCAGGTGTGACTAATTCTTGGTTGGTTCTCGCCTTAGCTTTCCTGTCATTGTGTTATCGTTATAATTGTTATTTTTATGTTTGTATGAGAGGTAGTAGTAGTAGTAGTAGTAGTAGTAGTAGTAGTAGTAGTAGTAGTAATATGAGGAAGAGGAAGAGGAGGAGGAGAAGAAGGAGGAGGAGGATGACAGCTTCTATAACAACTACTAAAACAACGGGGAAAAGAAAACAAATCCGGATTGAATAAGAAAAGAAGGCGGGAAGGAAACGAAAATAATACAGAACAATAACAAGGACAAGAACAGAAGGAGAAAGAAGAGGAGGAGGAAGAAGAAGAAGAAGAAGAAGAAGAAGAAAATCAATACAAAAAAAAAAAAGACGAAGAAGAAAGAAAATAGAAAGCAAAAGAACAAGAAGGAAAAAGGAAAAGGAAATGCAAGGAAGAAATTTAACTAATCCAATAATCTCCCTGGGTGCAAGAAAGTAAGAGAATAAACAAGATGACTCATGACTCGTACTTCGCCATTCTGTTATCGTACACCCCAATGAAGATGAGAGACTTATCACTAGTAGTACATCCCGTCTGAATCACAATATAGATAATAAACTTTTACATATGATTAATGGTTAGTCACACCAAATACGCCACACCTGAATAAGAAAAATAATCAGTGTTCTTAGAGACAAGTGTGACTGACGGTGGGCAGCGGCAGGGACGGGTGCATGGCTGGCTGGGTGGCTAGCAGGCAGGCAGGTGGTGGGTAACAAAGTGGCAAGAGAGGATAACAGATAGAAAGTAGTCCATAAACTTCGATGGTGAGTAGGTATTACGTCAAAACGAGCCAGCTAACCACTCAGCCAGCTAGTCAGCCAGTTGAACAGCCAGCCAGCCAGCCAGCCAGCCAGCACACACCCGCTTGAAGCCATTTATGTTGTAACACAATCACTTAAATGTAACATGCTTGGGGGTGACATAACAACCACACCTCGAGGATGAGAGGACAGCTGAGAGGAAAATGCATGACGTAACGTACTACACTCAACGTGCAACTAACCAGGCAGAACTACACACACACACACACACACACACACACACACACACACACATAACTACAAAACATGACTGGCTATTAAACGATTACCAGAACAGTATACAAACACCAACAAACACGCAAAATACCAATATTTCTACATCTACATCGACAATAAACCACATACATCACATAGAAAAAAAGAAGAAAAAAAAAACATTCCACCGCAAGCGAATGAGCATACACTTAAATAAACGAATACAAACGAACGGAAATAAATTAGAGGAGGAAAAAGAAACACACACACACACACACACACACACACACACACACACACACACACACACACACACACACACATACAAGAAACTAAAATCAGATTCTGACCTACAGAAGAGAAAAAAAAAAAAATAAATAAATAGACAAGATAAGGACTATTTGAATGACAACAATAACAGCACTGCTACAGGACGTGATATGGGTAACAAGCTTTTTGGGGTAAAAAATATATAATAATGATAATAATAATAAAAATGAAATAACTAATGATAAAACACGTGGTAGTGAGGAAAACTATGAAAGAAAACGGAAGAGTTACGTGAAGCGAGGGGTGGGGGTCTGAGCTCGGAGAGAGAGAGAGAGAGAGAGAGAGAGAGAGAGAGAGAGAGAGAGAGAGAGAGAGAGAGAGAGAGAGAGAGAGAGAGGACTAAAGATTTAATGCTCAGAGGCCCAAGTACTGACGGCTTGTGGTGAATGCAGAGGGCACAGTGGGTCATGATGAGCGCACTCAGCACCCGTTGGGAACCCAGCAGACGCGACATGGCGGGGTTAACTGTAACAACAACAACAACAACAACACTAAGGACATCCGTAACACACACACACACACACACACACACACACACGACATAAACACTGGTAGCCGTTAACAACACTATTATCAACACTACATATGTACGTACACTCATACTAAGAGAGAGAGAGAGAGAGAGAGAGAGAGAGAGAGAGAGAGAGAGAGAGAGAGAGAGGGAGAGAGAGAGAGAGAGAGAGAGAGAGCAAATATAATTAGCAAAAGTTGGGAGACGAGGAGGAAGAGGAGGAGGAGGAGGAAGAAGAAAAGAAAAAGAAAAAAGAAAAAAATTAAAAGAAAAACAAACAAAAAAAAAGCATTCAGTGAGAGTGAAGAAGGAAATTAATGAAAAAAATCAATGGTGCAAATGAGAGAGAGAGAGAGAGAGAGAGAGAGAGAGAGAGAGAGAGAGAGAGAGAGAGAGAGAGAGAGATAGAGAGCACACGGAAACACTAGTAACAATAACACGTTTGATGAGCAATTATCTCTCAACAGCAAACACAGCTGGAAGAAAGACATACGTTTATTTATAACTGATACATTATAAGAGGAGAGGAAGGAGAGAAGGAAGGAAGGAAGGAAGAAAGAAAGAAAGAAAGGAAGAAAGGAAGGAAGAAAGGAAGGAAGGAAGGAAGAGAGGAAGGAAGGAAGGATAGGAACATTGATGCACCACAATAACACCAGAAACACGAGCACACACCACAACAACACATCAATGCAATAGTAACACAAATCAAACAACATTAAATGAACACACACACACACACACACACACACACACACACACACACACACACACACACACACTCTCTCTCTCTCTCTCTCTCTCTCTCTCTCTCTCTCTCTATTCTAAAACCCCGCCACATTGCCAGTTCCTGTATCTCCTCCTTCCCCTTTGACTTGAATTGCATGAGGACGAAGGTTTCACGACACTTCAAATATTGGATGCTCCTTTTTATGACTGTACAGAGACTGGCACCTTCACTGGGCCTTTTCTTTCTTTCTTTATTTATTTATCTTTTGTTACCTTCGGCCAGTACCTCTCTTAATAAAAAAAATAAAAAAAAAGCCTCCTATCTCGCACAGTAACTGCCGCGCAACACGCTACGCAGTTGACCCCGAAACTAAGCGCAACACAGCCGCCCCACCCTCGCCTGCCCACGTGACTCGCTAATAGACCGGCTGACTGACATTTGATACCGCCGGGACACCGCTGCGTACTGTCGGGGCCTGACATCATCTGGTAATGCTCTGTGATCCTCATTTGCTGGTGTGTCTTGTTAACTTTACCCCTGGTACCGAAGTTTTTACGTCTAGTGGTAATTTTAGGGTTTCCAAGGTGTTTGCATACTTAGGTACTTGTGTCTTGCTATTAGCCTGAAGTTTTTTGTTTTGATTAGGGGGATTAGTGAGTGAATAATTGAGTAAGTAGTAGTGGTAGTGGTGGTAGTGGTTGTTAAGGTTTTAATGGTAAGTATTTGTGTCTTGCTGTTTACTTTTTTTTTGTTTTTTATAATTACGGGGATTAGTGAATGAATAATTAAATAGTAGTAGTAGTAGTAGTAGTAGTAGTAGTAGTAGTAGTAGTAGTAGTAGTAGTAGTAGTAGAAGTAGTAGTAATAGTAGTAGAAGAAGAAGTAGCAGTAGTAGTAGTAGTAGTAGTAGTAGTAGTAGTAGTAGTAGTAGTAGTAGTAGCAGCAGTAAGTAGTAGTAAGTAGCTGTAGTAGTAGTAGTAGTAGTAGTAGTAGTAGTAGTAGTGATGGTAGTGGTTGTTTTAGTAGTAGTAGTAGTAGTAGTAGCAGTTGTTGTTGTTGTTGTTACAGTGACGTTCATTCCAAATTATACAGTCAAACACAATACAAGACCTTCCTGCCCCTCTTGTCACTTCCCCAGTGTTCAGTCATCGCATTAAATCAAGTAATGAATCAGTCGACCAATCCCAGTGTTTCATCGCCTCGAGCAGTGACGCGTGAACTGCACCAATCCTCCAGACCAGCGGCACAAGAACCTCGCCATCATTGGCTACTAAATACACAAAGACAAAGACTCAGGAAGACCTTATCAGTAGCCGTGAACTGTTGAACTTTACTCATGTACTGTGACCAAGAATAGCAGCCTTTGTGTGATGCATGGCGCCAGCTGACCTTGTTGCTGTTGTTAGGCAGTGTTGTTTCGCTTTCATGATTATTAATGGATCATATTCTGAAACACTTCTGCGCTGCTGTTCTGCTACATTCAAAAGGCTCTAGTTGAAATTACACGGACTCTTAAAGGTGTTTTTATGTTACTAGAGACAGTTTAACAAGATTTCTACGTTACTAATAAAAGAAACACTCTTGAAAACCTGGCCAATGATCTCTGTGCCCTTTGAAACTAGTCGTGGTGAGAGCAAAGCGCTTTAGAATACAGGCCGATGCGTGACGAACCTCGGGAGTGAGGGGCAGCAACAGGAGTCCTGCATAGCTGGATGTGACAGCCCAAACTCAGGATATTTGGATTCCTGAGACCAGACATAACATCAATACGTCTGAAGTGTTGGCCAAACATCCAGGTATTCAGTTCCCTCAGATTGTTACACAATAACGTCACGAACTGGAAACAGTCATAAAAAAAAAACCTGCTCGTGGTCAAGAGATTCAGGGGCATATTTTGAAACACTATTGCCCGCACCACCACTACATTCAAAAGCCTTGTTGAAGTTGCACGAGTTTCTAAGGGTGTTTTTTTTATGGTTCTAGTGACATATTAACAACATTTCTACATTACTGACACGAGGTGCACTCTTTAAAACACGGCTAAGTATCTCTGTGGCTTTTGAAAATAGTCGTGGTGAGAGAGCAGATCGTTTCAAAATACGTGGATCATATTCACCTCATACAGCGAGTTTTTTTCAGTTCTGTACAAATCTCAGTACATTCTGTATACACTGTACATAAAAAAGGAAGCTCCGAGGAGTATCACAACCCCTCGTCAGCACACCAGGCCGTTGTCTCGCACTGTTATAGCAATTTAGATCAATTAGTCAGTGTGGTGTGTAGTGTCAGGCTGCCTCGCTGGTGATGCTCATACATAGGACACTTGCTGGAGCTCCATGAAGACACTCGTATGATGTTTATGACCACTTCCCTCGTATGTGTGTGTCTGGGGTGGCAGGCGATGTGCTACCCGCCTCTTGTGTGGCTCATATTGTTGTGGGTAGTTAAGTTATGGTGTAGACCTGTATCATCAAGGAAGTTAAAAAAAAAAAAATCATGAAATCTTTTTTATCTGCCTATTTATTTTTTATCTATTTATTTATTTATTTATTTTGTGAGGGTGAGAATGAAAAGAGAGGTGATAGGCAGGAAGTGGAGAGATTACGAAAAAAGAAAAAGCAAAGCGCTGAAAATTTTAATCACAGGCAGAATAAAAGTAGCTACGTGGTCCGCCTTCCTGCTCATTAATTAATTGCTTTGTGTGTCAGTGTATCCATAAAAAAAAAAAAAGAGAGAGAGAGAGAAAAGATAAAACGTCCCTACATATCCGGTGAAAAAGAGCTGAAGGTCGATGAATTCTAGAAAAACGGGGGGAAAAAGGAGTAAGTCAATTTGGTTCTTGATCAGATTAGCTGAATGTTTCGGAGGGAGAGGGGGAGGGGGAGAGAGAGAGGGAGAGTGAGAGGACAGCCACCGTAGCTGCCTTCTGGTGATGGGTCAATACAGTACACGTTCAGCTCTATCGATGGGACCCCTAAAACATACACTTTGAAACACGTATAACTGCACACAACACACGACGTGGCTATGAATGTGGGCATGGCGGCCTTGCAACACACACACACACACACACACACACACACACACACACACACACACACACACACACACATACACACACACAGGAAAATCAGTCTTATGTTCCTTCCTTAAACACACACACACACACACACACACACACACACACACACACACATATACCAGGAAAGGACTCATGCACCCACGTTATACACACACACACACACACACACACACACACTTAGTCATGCTTCTTAAAAGTTGGTGGCGGTGGTACCGGAGCCGCGGTGTGCCTGCCTGCCTTCCTGCCTCCCTGCCTGCCTGGGTGCCTGCTTGCCTGCCTGCCTTCCTGTCAGCTGTGAGTTGTGTTTAAAGTTTGTGGGCACGTGTTGAGGCTGTCCCCGAGTCAGGTCGCGGCTGGATCGCCTCTAATTTACACTCCCCGCCACTGGGTCAGGAATGGCGTGCTTGCTGCCTCCCCGCCTCTTGCAATATAGTGTTGAATTTTGTTCTTCCACGCTCCCTGCTAATGTTGAGTTTTGTTATAGATTTGTTCTTCCCGTTCCTTTACAATGTTCAGTTTCGTTACTTTCACCGATTCATGTTCCCAAATGCTCCCGTTACCAAAAATCCTTACTGACACCTGTAGTTTATGGAATGAAGTCTGACAGGAGATGAGTAACTAGATAAATGGATAAGTAGATAAATACATTAGAGTGCAAATTGTTAACGCTTTATGACGCTCGCAACAGACAATTACCGATATGAAAATGATGACAGCATTGATACATAACTATAGATATCCGTGACTTTCGAACATAGCTGCACAGAACACCACAATGTCACGGAGACCACTACGACAATCACATACACCACAATAACATCACACACACACTATTACAACATCACATATACCACCACAGCATCACACACACACCACCGCACATTCAGTACAGACCACTACATATATTACCACAGAATGATACAGCCTCTGGTAAACAGCACACACCACAGACCACCACAGCCAAACATCATAAGGCAGAGCAAACACTTCACAAGGCCTCCACGAAGTGATGTATGTGTGTGTGTGTGTGTGTGAAGGATGTATAAGTTGTGGTTAAGTGAGTAAGAGGTGGTAGTAACTATCGAAAGTAGTACAGCAGGTAAACGACTAAATACGTGATTGATTGACGAACAATCAAACTAACGAACGAACGAGCTAATTAACCAAATAAATAAAAAAAATAAAGTAAATAAATAAATAAATAAATAAATAGATATCTAACTAAACTGACTTACAAATTCGCGAACTAGCTAACTAACTAATTAACTGACTGATTTATAGACTGCCTGACCAAACAACCAACTAACTGAATGAATAAATAAATAGATAATAGATAAATGAATTAATGAATAAACAAGCGAAATTAGAAAGGATAATCCCATAACCACAATAGCACAACCACACACACACACACACACACACACACACACACACACACACACACACACACACACGTTTGCAATTCATACTTTGAAGCACATTTCGTGAGTCAGGACAACGCAAAAGGACCGGGCACCAGAAGCACACACGTACACGCACAGTAATGGGAAGACCTTCGCTACGCAAGTCACAACAGCAGAACTCCCACAGACGGTGCACAGGACTGCCGGCCAGGTTTTCTTTAAATTAGTAATATTCGCAAACATTCCTCCTAAAAGTTTACACGGGAGTCGTAAAACTTAGCAAGATTAGCACACACATATACAGTAATGGCGGGCTGCGGTCGTTTCCCGCGTGTGTGTGTGTGTGTGTGTGTGTGTGTGTGTGTGTGTGTGGAGTGTGTTTTAATTAATATGAGGTGGAAATAAGTATCGACCGTACAACAAATCAAAGACTAAGCACATGATTAACTAAAGAATGAACGAACTAATTAACTGTGTGTGTGTGTGTGTGTGTGTGTGTGTGTGTGTGTGGGTGGGTGGGTGTGTGTGCGTGTGTGCGCGCGCGCGAGCAGCGTTAGGTCACACAGAAGCAGCACACCCGGATGTAACGAAACTTTCTCCCTCGTCTCCTTGTATTGCATCACCTTTCACTGCTGACCTGCCTCACCTCCCGCGCCTGACTCACCTGTCGCCTGCAATAAGCTTCCCCCACGCTCACCTGGCCACTCTCAGCTACTACGTGACTCCCAAGACCTGCCACGCCACGCCACGCACGCTCAGGCAGCAAGGCGTGTGATGGATTGAGAAAGTGATTTGCTAGTGGTCACTTTTAATTGTTTGGGTGATGGTGGTGATGGCAGTAGTCTCTCTCTCTCTCTCTCTCTCTCTCTCTCTCTCTCTCTCTCTCTCTCTCTCTCTCTCAGCGCGTAAAGGAAAGGCTGCAGAAAGAGAAAGGTGAAGGGAAGCCAGTGCAAGGTTACGAGGAGGGCAAGAGTGAAAGTAGCGGTGGTGGTGGCGGTGGTGGATGTTGTAATTGTGTACGTTTGTGTACGCTGTCGTCGTCGTCGTCGTCGTCGACGAAGTGGAGGAGGAGGAGGAGAGGGAGGAGGAGGAGGAGGAGGAGGAGGAGGAGGAGGAGGAGGAGGAGGAGGAGGAGGAGGAGGAAGAAGAAGAAGAAGAAGAAGAAGAAGAAGAAGAAGAAGAAGAAGAAGAAGAAGAAGAAGAAGAAGAAGAAGAAGAAGAAGAAGAAGAAGAGAACGAGAGGTAGAGTAGGAGAAGGAAGAGACCAGGAGGTGGAGAAAGAGCAAGAGGAGGAGGAGAAGGAGGAGGAGGAAGAGGATGAAGAGGAAGAAGAGGACGAGAGGTGGAGAAGGAGCAAGAGGGGGAGTGGTGGCAGCGGTGGTGGTGGTGAGGCATGCAAATGACTAACAGCACACTGCCAATCAGAGCTAAGTGCTTCACCCTGCATTGAGAGAAAAAAAAAAATCCGTGCAGCCAGCGCCCTTAGCTACAGGTGACGCCTAAAGGTGTGCCTGACCCGCCGCCTTGCTACGTCTCAGCCCGTATTCTGGAACGCTCTGCTCTCTTCGCACGACTGTTTTCAAAGGCCACAGAGATGATTGGCCGGTTTCTCAAGACTGTTTCTCCTGTTAATAATGTAGTGATCTTGTTAATCTTTCATTAGAATCATAAAACACCCTTAAAAACCCATGTAACTTCAAGAGCAGCCTTTTGAAAATAACATGTGCAGCGAAGAAGTGTTTCAGAATATAGTTATCAGTCAGGCCGTGATACCCAGGACTGGTGGTGAAGTGAGGGGCACAGGGACACACATGTTAAGCCTTTTAAGCCTTCTGATGACGCAATGCACTGTTCTCAAATGTTCGGCGTCTTATCTCAATAACCCTTAACAGGCTGCAATAGAAGTTATTGGGGCTTTCAAGGGTGTTGTCATGATTCTATTGATAGTTTTACAAGGATTCTGCATCGTTAATGGGGAAAAACCAAGCTGTGGTGGAAGTTATTGGGGCTTTCAAATGTCTTCTCATGGTTCTACAGGTAGTTTTACAAGGATTCTGCATCATCAATGAAAAAAAAAAATATATATATATATATATATATATATATATATATATATATATATATATATATATATATATATATATATATATATATATATATATATATATATATATATATATATATATATATTCCGACCAATCGTCTCCGTGACCTTTGAAAATTAGTCCTGAGAGAACAGTGTTTCAAGATACGAAGCAACGTCATTTGTTCCTTCATTTTAATTAATCAAAGGAGAGTTGGGTAAACAAGGTTAAAACTACTTAAAATAAATAAAGAAACAAACAAACAAATAAATAATAAAATATGATTGAAATGTTTTAACTACTTAACGACTCATTTGACTATCAGTGTTTTCTCCTTATGATAGTTTGACACGTAAATTTAGGTAACCTTAAACAATCTAACTAGGCAAAGATAAAACTGCTAAATATACAAGTAATATCACTGAAACATTTCAATTACTCAGTGACTCATTTTCCTATTTTTCTTTTAGTGACAGTGCAACACGTAGTACATAATTCGAGTAACCATACACGCTTTTATTAGCCCAAAATAAAACCCTAAGCGATAAAACGTTTGAATTCCTCGACCACTCCTCCTCCTGTCAGTGGCGGCCTAAAACATTTCTTAAAATTACACTAGACAATTTTATCGTCTTCGAGAAGGCACAGTAAGGAATCAAGGGAACACCACACGCACTAAAAAGGCCTCAACTACGCCACCACTCCTGCTGCGGATGATGTATTTCTAAATTATACTCTAAACTCGCACCAGACCATTATGTCGGGCTTGAGGGGCGGCCGTAGCAGTCAAAGGGTGGAGAGGGACACCACAATATGACAAAACAACGGCCCCTGCCCTCACTGTAATGTGGGGACAACTCGCCCACCTCATACAGAATGCGTCCAGCGAGGCTCAAAATTTAGACAAAGGCTTCTTTCTGCCCTCGGAACAAAGGGCTTTCTTTTGACATTAAAGTCTTTTATCCCTTGGCCTGATGTCGCCCGGAATATTATTGCCGCCGGGGCTGCTCAGCGAGGCAATGATCAGCACAAGTTTAGAGTTAATGAGGAAAGTTTACTAAATGTGCATCAAGACTCCACTCGCCTGGTCCTCGCCGCGTCAAGTGGGATGGCTTGATTGAGTGATTCATTCAACCACTGCACCAACGGGGTCATGCGGCGCCCTGCGTGGGATGGGATGGACAGAGAACCCAAGCTAGATTTAATACACAAAGTTCACGAGGAGCAGCGGCCTGGAAGCAGCGGTGTGGCAGCATGCGTGAGGTGCAGGCGTGTCTCCCTTGTGAGATTATTCTGTTGGTATGCACCATCACCACCACCACCACCACTACCACCACCACAACCACCACCACCACAAATACTGCACGCGGGACCTCAAGGCCACGGTGATGACACCCGTATAAACGAGAAATTATGATAATTCAGCATTAAGGTGTATCTGAATAAAGAAGGTGAACGAGCACAGACGCGCCAAGGCTGCGGCCAATGAAGTGTTGGGGAAAGACACCAAGCGCCTCACTGCAGCCCGCGCCCTCGCTCACATGGAGAGGCTTTTCCATTAAAGGTGGTGGTGGTGGTGGTGGTGGTGGTGATAGTAGTAGTAGTAGTAGTAGTAGTAGTAGTAGTAGTAGTAGTAGTAGTAGTAGTAGTAGTAGTAGTAGTAGTAGTTGTTGTTGTTGTTGTTGTTGTTGTTGTTGTTGTTGTAGCAGCGGCACAGCAGAAGTAGTAGTAGTAGTAGTAGTAGTAGTAGTAGTAATAGAAGTAGTAGTAGTAAGAAGAGAATTACCATAATATATATATATATATATATATATATATATATATATATATATATATATATATATATATATATATATATATATATATATATATATATATATATATATATATGTATTTAGTTGCTTGCATGGCAGTTTGGGAATCATTACCAACTGCTGATTAAAGACACAGGATAACACAGCAGGAGTAGGAAGAATGCACAGGAACACATAGAAAGCAGAGATAAGAGGAGATACGTTTACCTCTAACGAGATCACATTATTACAACTCTAACCTATTAGTATGAAAGAAAAGATAATACCGTGAAAGGCTCCTCCCCATCCACCCGTCCTTACACAAGAGAGAAGTTACATAATGTGGCAGAGAGAAAAGTTGTATGGGATTTATGGAGAAAATGAGATATAAGGTGTACATCATGACTGACTGTTTGTTTCTGCTTATGAAGGTATGGTTTAAATATTCAAGGTAATGTTTTGTGTGTGTAGTGTAGATGTCGACACAGTGTGGATGTTTATGGGTGACGATGTGACCGCTTTGTCTTGTGCTTTTTAGGGAGGCAGCAGTCAATCAGGTCTCAGCTCTGTTCAGTCCTTGGTATCATTGCATCACCCTTGTGGAACGCCATACACTGATCATCTCCTACAGCCTGGTGCTTTTAAGGGAGGCAGCTGTCAGTCAGGCCCCAGTTCTGTTCAGTCCTTGGTATCATTGCATTACTCTTGTGGAATGCCGTACATTGATCCTTTCTATAACAGCTTTCTCTGGTCCGTATTTTTAAACGCTTTCAATTCTCCAAGGACTATCATTAAAAGTCACAGAAATTATCAGTCAGGTTCTCAAAGGTATTTTTCCTACTGATTATGCAGAATACTTAATGAGCCATCACAAGAATCATGAAAAGACCTTCAAAAACCACAAAATATGTCATTGGAGGCTGTCAAAACTAGTGGAGACGAGCCAGAGAAATGTTTAACCCCTTGACTGCTATACAAATTTTTCGCTTCAATACCTATAACTTGTTGACTTGTGCTAAGCTCTCGTAAATATTTCTATAGCGTAAAAAGACAAAATCACCCTTCTGTTTTCTCTCTTTGATCTCCCGTGTCTCCACGCAAACAATTTTTACAATGCTGGGAAAGTTAATGAAGGATGATCACAGCTGTAAAATGTTTAGGAGTACGACACAAACCTACTGCAGTGATGGGCGATAGGGAAATAACATGCTGCACTCACTTTCAATATCTGACGTTTTCCCTCAATCGCTAGTCCTCTGATGTAGCTGACACTCTCATCACAAGACACAAGGATGCTCATCAGATCAGAGGAGTCAGGGCAGAAAGAAGACGTTGCACAGTGGAGATGAGACAGTAGGTTACTTGACTTAAGACAGAAGGAAGGTGCTGAGTGGTGAAAGTGAGAGTGGCAGAAAGGATTAGGACTTGGACAGAAGACGCTGCACAGTGGAAATGAGAGTGGCAGGTTATAATATGACTTTTGACGACGTCTGTACAGTGTATTTTGAAGTGGCCAGTAACAGCTAAGACCTAGATAAGTCACAATCCTTCACAGGTCAGTACATAGGATCATCATAATCATCAGGCCTCAAGCTAATGACTCGTATTCCTAAACTGTTCTCTCGCAAGGACTATTTTCAAAGGCCACTGCAACAGCTAATCAGGCTCTCAAGGGTATTTCTCTCCACTGATAATGTGAAATCCTTGTTAATTTATCACTGGAATCACGAAAACACCTTTGAATACCATAATCTATTCCTTTGAACACTCTTATCTACCACTGGCATCACAAAAAACACCCTTTAACACCCTAATCACCACTAACAGTCACGAGAACACCCTACACAAAACCCAAACCATTCCCACAAAAGAGTGTTGAGAGTAGTCGAGATGAGAGGCAGAGACGCTTAAGAATACGGGCCCCTACTGCAGAACAAAGGACCTCCCCTAATGGGCGAGGGGAGGCCAGCATTCAGATACCACATCACGCTGACGTAGGGAGTCCCGACGGGTAGTGGTGGTGGTTAACGTCACCTCGAGGCTGTCTGTACGAGGAGCAGCAGGAGGAGCAGGAGAAGGAGGAGAGGGTAGTAGTAGTAGTAGTAGTAGTAGTAGTAGTAGTAGTAATTGTTGTTGTTGTTGTTGTTGTTGTTGTTGTTGTTGTTGTTGTTGTAGATGATAATGTTGTTGTTGTTGCTGTTGCTTTAAAAGAAGAAGAAGAAGAAGAAGAAGAAACAAACAAAGAATAAAAACAAAAAAGAAAAAGAAGAAAGAAGAAGGAGAAGAAGAAGGAGGAGGAGGAGGAGGAGGAGGAGGAGGTGAAGAAAGAAGAAGAAGAAAAAAAAAGAAGAAGGAGGAGGAGAGGAGGAGGAGGAGAAAGAAGAAGAAAAAGAAGAAGAAGAAGAAGAAGAAGAAGAAGAAGAAGAAGAAGAAGAAGAA
>NC_087160.1:5665000-5677500 GCF_035594125.1 Scylla paramamosain
GGAGGAGGAGGAGGAGGAGGAGGAGGAGGAGGAGGAGGAGGAGGAGGAAGAGGAGGAGGAAGAGGAGGAAGGGGAGGAGGAGAGGGAGAGAAGAGCCGCAGAGACAAGGAAAAAGACATTCGAGACAGAATCAAGAGTTATGACTGTTGAACAATAGACCTACCCTCCCTCAACAGAACCCCTCTTACCTAGGCCTCCTTCAACCCCCTCTCCCACCCTCTACCCTTTCTCTACGGCTTCTTCACCTCTTCCCGTCTTCCATCCTCACCTCCAGCCTCTACATCCTTCCATCTTTCCTGTCTGTTTTCATCCTTCTCCCTTCCTCCCTTCTTCTTTTTTTTCTTTGTCATCTCTACATCTTTTTCTTCTTCTTATCTTCCCCATCCTTCTCTTCCTTGCTCTATTCCATCTCCATTTCTCTCCTGCATTCCCGCCTCACTTCTTCCTTAGACTGTCCATCTTTTTTTATCTTTTCCTTTCCTCCTCCTTGCCTTATTCCACCTCCTTCCTTCCTTCCTTTCTTCGTTTTTTTTTTCCAATGTTCCTATCTTCTTCCATTACTCTCCATATCCTATTCCACACCTTCAGTTCGTCTATTTTCATCACTTTCCTTCTCCTATTACACATCCTTCCTCTCTCTTTTCTTTTCATTCTTTCTTTTCCATCCTTCTCCTTATGCTTTTTTTATCCATCCCTTTCCTTCTGTTCCTATCTTTATTTCACTGTTTTCATCTCTTCTTTCCTCTCCCTTCACGAACGTTTTTATATTTAATCTAATTTTGTCATTACTTTATAAACTTGTCTTTCATCAATTGTTCTCTTAATTCTTATTTTTTTGTTTTATTATTATTCATTTATTTATTTATTTATTTTTATTATTATTTTTTTTTTTTTACAGACGAGCTTTTAAAATCTAGCTTTCGCTCATTTTATCTTTATTTTTAACGTGTCAAGATTAATTATCGTACATGTCGGGGATTTATTTTGAACCATCCTTCATAACGGAGACTTTTTAACTATCCTATAGGACAGAGAATTTTTAACTATCGTACATGGCAGAGATTTTCTTAACTATCGTACTTGCATGACGGATTTTTTCCCTTAACTGTCGTACATGACGGAAATTTTTTTTTAACTATCGTACTTGCATGACAGATTTTTTTTTTTCCTTAACTATCGTACATGATGGAGATTTTTTTTCTTTTTACTATCGTGCAGGACAGAAATGTATTTATTCTGATTCTAATTTTGTCTACTTGCACCTTTTATCCCTTCTTTTCCTCCCTTCATAACTTCAATCCTCTCCGCATCTATCTCAATATTTTTCATCCATTTCCTTCAGTATTTTCTTTTTATCTTTTTCCTCTTTCCCTCGTCCGCTGCTCAGTTTTATACGTAATACTTCCGGTTCTAATACCTTACATCCCTCCTCCTTCCTTCCCTGCATCCCTCATGTTCCCTGTTACCGCGCCTCCCCAATAACCTTCTCTCGCCTGTATTTTCATCTTCCCTCCTCTGTTCTTCCTCACGTATATTACTAAGAGAGCTCTGTCTGTCTGCCTGTCTGCCTGTCTGTCTGTTTGTGTCGTGTGTCTGTCGTCTCGGTTCTTCACAGTAATGAAACCGAATTTTGGAGATGAAAAACGAACATTTTCTTACGCGAAGTGATTGAGAAACCCCACCAGAGAGAGAGAGAGAGAGAGAGAATTAAGAATTCTATGTCTATCAAAATTTACCAGCAACAAACTATAACCAACAGAGTAACAAAAATAACATGTTGATTTCCTTCCAAGTCGTTCCCTTCTTGCCCCGAAATCTATCGTTTCCTGCGGGCAGCGTTCAATGAGCAGCTTGGTCTCTCTTATTTTCTTTCAGGGTATTTAAAGCAGCATTACTGTATAGAAGTGCTTAGTGTTTTCTAATACTTCCTGTCCCAGCCTTAACATTCCTTCTCCATCTGTCTTTCCCTCGTGTTCCGTATTCTAGTCCCACAATCCTTTTTTCCTTATCTTCTCTCATCCTCCTCTGTTCCATTTTCTATTTCATAACTTCCAGTCCTAATCCTTACATTTTTTTTTTTCCCTCCATCCTTCCTATCCCTTATTCCTCCTCTTTCTTCTTGCCGTCCCTCCCTCTCCCTTCATCTACCCTACCACAATATTCCTCTTCCATTTTCCCTCTCCGTTTTCTCCGCCCTGTGTTCCTCTTTCTCCCTTCATCTACCACAATATTCCTCCTCCATTTCCCTTCCCCGTTTTCTCCGCCTGTTCCTCCGCCTTCTAGCCGCGTATACCTCCAGTCTTAATCCCTACATTCCTTCCCCGTCCCTTCCTCCGGCAGTCCAGTCCCCCTGCTCCCTGCTCCCTGGCTGTCCCCGTCTCTCTTCATTCCCCCATGGTAGAGGGAGCCGCCACACCTGAGCATCGCCATTGCTTCCATCGTCCCCTCCGTCTGCCAGATACTCATAACCGGCACAAGTCTTGCTAATGACGATGTTATGTACTGGGTAAATCTGATTAGCGCGTGTGTGTGAGTGTGTCTGTGTGTCTGGGTGGAGGGAAGGAGTGTTGGTATGTATGTATGTATTGAGGAGGGGAGGGGGACTAGTGTGTGTGTGTGTGTGTGTGTGTGTGTGTGTGTGTGTGTGTGTGTGTGTGTGTGTGTGTGTGTGTGTGTGTGTGTGTGTGTGTGTGTGTGTGTGTGGACTTGACTCCGCTTTTTTTTCTTTTTTCATTTCACAAAGGATCAACACACACACACACACACACACACACACACACACAGGCCATGACCTTCGTCTCGTCCTGAGGGAGACACACACACGCCATTACAGCGAAAAATTGTACCTCGTCTCCCGGAGTTCCAATAGCAGAGAGAGAGAGAGAGAGAGAGAGAGAGAGAGAGAGAGAGAGAGAGAGAGAGAGAGAGAGAGAGAGAGAGAGAAAGGAGACGTGGATATACAAAAATAAAGACAACCAGAAAGAAAGAAAAGTAAATAAACAAACAAATAAATAAATAAATAATACATTGCAAAAGTAAAACACTGATTCAAGCAAAGAAAGATGCACTGAGCTGCGAATGAACGTGTGATATAAAAAGAAAGAACAGAGACTTGGTAACACATCCCGGTAAGTCAGTCTCAGGTGATGGCAGTGACCGGCAGATGCGCCCTGATGAAGCGCCACTAACAGGACTTGTGTTGCTGGTATGGGAGAAAAGGGGAGGGGAGGTTGGTCAGGCACCATCCTATTCTTCGTCTTACAATCCCCAGCAGCTGAGAGGATGTGTTGTGTGATGGGGAAGACATGATCGAGTCTGCCAATGTTTTGAAGATATGCCTGGAAACCACAGTGCCTTGGACCAATATCGGGAAGCCAAAGGGTGCGTGAGTCTGGCGGCAACATTCCTGCACCAACAAAAGGCTTGAGACGGAACGGGGCGTGATGGAAAAGCCCGCGTCGTCTGCCAGACTGCATGATGAATGGGATCAAGAATGCGAGAGCGAGGAACAGTTGCGGAAGAGTAAACTGGGCAGCCATTAGCTATTATCTAACTTAGAAAGACAATAATTATTCATATATGCGAGGGAGAGGGAACTGGCACAAGTGTAGCGCGGGCACGCACACACACACACACACACACACACACACACACACACACACACACACACACACACACACAGCCAGCGTCTTGGTAGTGTAGAGGCGCAGCTGTGAAGAATACGATTATGTTCCTTGAAATAATGTTGTCTCTCTCATATCACAGCTCAAGTATTATTTGCTTAAACCAGAGTATTCAGGCGATTTCTTTTAGAGAATGTAATGATTTATATAAGCACTAACAAAAAAAAACTACAAAACCAAACACATTAAAAGTGTCATAATTTCGAAGCGTCCACTTCATTTATACTCGACGTAACTTCCTTCGAATAACACAGGTCCGGCAAACGCGAGTGTGCCTTCTACTACCAATGATGCTTCCACTGACACGTCAACCAAAGCGGCCCAGCCTGTGCGAGGCTTGAAGTATCGGAGGTCATACCGAGACATTAGGCGAGGCAGTGCGTGAGTGACAGTCAGGCCAATATTTCGATACTCTTAAGAAAAAAGAAAAAAAAATATTAGCCGCTCAATATTCAAAACTGTCTCCTTGATTGATAAATTAATTGCCCAGCGGAATAAGTGACACAGTACAGCGTTTCACATTTTTACGATACAGTACGACGGGAGAAGCATCCTTACTTGTTTGTTCATCCCTAGCAGAGAGAAAGAGAGAGAGAGAGAGAGAGAGGAACACAGTGGGCGAAAAAGGAAGGAAGGGCAGAAGGAAGGACGGGACAAATGAAAAAATAAAGATAGATAAAAGGAATGAATGGAACAAGGAAAGAAGCAAGGAAGGAAACAAAGAAGGAAGGAAGGAAGGAAGGAAGAAAGCAAAGAAAGAAGGAAGGAAAGAGGGAGAGGAGCCAAGGGAAGGAGGGTAAATAAAGAGTAAGAAAGGAAGGATAAGGGCATAAGGGAAGGTAAGATGAGAGAGGCCGAGGTAGTAATACTCTCTCTCTCTCTCTCTCTCTCTCTCTCTCTCTCTCTCTCTCTCTCTCTCTCTCTCTCTCTCTCTCTCTCTCCGGTTAGAACAAATAATATCGTAAGAAAGACGCTCAGTTGACTTTCATGTTTTCCCGGGAAATTCTGTTTATGTCTGCATGGTCCTCATGACGTCACGCACACACACACACACACACACACACACACACACACACACACACACACACACACACACACACACAGAGAGAGAGAGAGAGAGAGAGAGAGAGAGAGAGAGAGAGAGAGAGAGAGAGAGAGGAGCATCGCCATTCATGTAACTGGCTGTAAGGGAAAATCTCTCTCTCTCTCTCTCTCTCTCTCTCTCTCTCTCTCTCTCTCTCTCTCTCACGCACCAGTCGCCAGAAGAGCAACATCGTCCTTCCTCTCCTTCATTCGTACCCCTCAAAGCACAGCCGGGCCAGAACCCACCGCCCCACACACACACACACACACACACACACACACCCACGCACGTACGGCCACGCCCCTTTGGCTCAACTCTTCCAGCCTCCGCAACGTCCTGAAACACACACACACACACACACACACACACTGACTGACTCTCTCTCTCTCTTTCTCTCTCTCTCTCTCTCAGGAAACTTACCGTGCTCCGCTATGTCCCCTGCGGTGTAAAGTTGCGAGCCCAGGAAGGAGTCGGCGTCTAGAAAGCACTGCACGGCCATGCCCATGTCGATGAAGGCCACGAAGGCGATCCAGCCCCTCAGCGCGTATATCACCTGCGGGAGAGCGGCGGGAGAGGTGTGAGGTGGAGGGCAGTGTTCAGAAACTCTTTGGTATCTCTCATCATTGCCACGACTATTTTCAAAGACTATAAAGATGCTTAGCCGCGTTCTCAGTATTTTTTTCCCCTGTTAGAAACGCAGAAATCTTATTAACCTGCCTCCAAAAGCACCCTTAAATGCTGAGATAATTAAGCAGGTTCCCAAGTGTGTTTTTCCTGTTGATAATGTAGAAATATTACTAATCTGTCATTAGAATAATAAAATCACCCTTTGAAAAAAACCCATGTAACTTCAACTAAACCCTTTTGAAAGTAATCGAGGTGCGGGCAGACGTGTTTCAGAATACGAGCCTGAGTGAGAACGAGAGTGATGAAGAAAAAGAGCACGGGGTGAAAGGAGGGGGAAGGTAGAGTTATAAGCTAGACACGGAGGCAGGAAAGGTGAAGTGAGCACGAGTGTAATATGTAGCAGGGAAAGGTGAGGGTGAAGGTAAGGGAAAGGCAGGCAAGGGAAGGACAGGAGGAGAAGGGAGGGTTAAGTTGTGTGAGAGGACATTGATGGGGAAGAAGGGAAGCTAAGTTATAGGGAAAGTTAACGAGGGAAGCTAAAGTAAGGCGGAGGGTGAAAGGTACGAAGGAAAAGAAAGAATGGATTGATAGAAAGAAGGATTGAGGTAGAAAAGGAAAGAGGTATGAAGGATGTGAGGAAGGAAGGTAATAGGGATGGAAGGAATAGTCTGAGAGAAGGAAGGAGGGACTGAGACAGGAAAGGAAAAATGTATGATTAACGAAGACAGAAAGGAAGGAAGGAGAAAGAGAGGAAGGAAAGGCAATGAAAGGAAAGTTAGGTGAAGAAAGGAAGGAAGGAAGGGATGGACTGAGAGGAGCAAGGACTGAAACGAACGAAGGAAGGAAGGAAGGAAGGAATTCATGGACTGAGGGAAGTAGGGAAGGACTTAGGTATAGAAGGAAAGAAGGAACGATGAGGAAAGAAAGTAAAAATTGAGACCGGGAAGGAAAGAAAAAAAAGAATGAAGGAAAGGAAGGAAGAAAGAAATAAAGGAGAAAGAAAAGAAAGGAAGGAAAGAAAGTCTATGAAAGGGAAGGTAAAATGGAAGAAGGAAGAAGTTATGAGAAGGAACAACTGAGGTAGGAAAGCGAGGAAGGAAGGAAGGAAGGAAGGAAGGAAGGAAGAAAGGAAGGAAGGAAGAAAGGAAGGAAGGAAGGAAGGAAGGAACATAACTAAATAACAGTGGATGAAGGAAGTTAATTAAAGAGAGAGAGAGAGAGAGAGAGAGAGAGAGAGAGAGAGAGAGAGAGAGAGAGAGAGAGAGAGAGAGAGGAGGAGGGGAGGGGCGGGTTAGGTGGCTGACAAGAAGTGAGAAGTTGGGAGAGGGAACTAAAGTGGAGAAGACGAAGGGAGGAGAGAGGGGAGGAGAGAGGGGAGGGAGAGGAGGGAGGAGGAAGGAGGAAGGGAAGGGCAAGAAAAGGAAGAGAGTGAGGGGTGTTTGTGAAGAAATAAATAAAAGAAGCTTCGTGTGTTGAGTAAGTAAAGGAGACAGGCCGGGTGGTGGTGGTGGTGGTGGTAGTGGTGGTGATGGTGGTGGTGGTGGTGGTGGTAGTGATAGTGATGGCAAGTAGTAATTGTGGCTGTAATTATTATAAGTAGTGGTGAATGGTGATGATAGTGGTGGTGGTGAGGATGGTGGTGATGATAAGTGGTGGCGGTGGTGGTGGTGGTGATGGTGATGTTGGTCGTGGTGAAGATGGTGGTGGTGGTGGTGATTGATGATGATGATGATGATAATGATGATAAATGGTGAGTGGTGATGATTGGTGGTGTGTGTGTGTGTGGTGGTGGCAGTAGTAATGGTGGCGGTGGTGATGACGATGGTGATGGATGTGATAATAATGAATGGTGGTGAGTGGTGATGATGGTCATGGCTGACAGTGGTGAGTGATAGTTCTGGGTGATGGTGGTGATGATGCTGGTAGTGAGTGGTAGGTGATGATGGTAGTAGTAGGCAATGAATGGTAATAAGTGATGCTGTTGATAGTAGTGGTGATGATGACTAGTGGTGGTGAAAGTAGTGGGTGGTAGTGATGTAGATAGTGGTGGCGGTGTTAGAGATGAGCTGTGGTGATGAATGGTGGTACTGGTGAATGGCAGTGAATGGTGGTCGTGGTGGTGATGGCGGTGGTGGTGCCGTGAGTGCTGAACTAATGGCAAGAGGTCGTGGAGGTGTTGAGTGATGGTGATGTGAGAGGTGCAGGTAGTGGTGGTGGTGGTGGTGGCGGTGCTAATGAGCGCAGTAATGATAAGTGACAGTAGTGGCGGTGGTAGTAATGAGGGTAACTGTGGTGGCGTTGGGGGTAATGGTGGTGGTGGCGGTAGGAGGGGCGGCGTGAGGTGTGGGCGGTGATGGGAGGTGATGGAGTTGCGGAGATGGATAAGTAGTCGGCGGGTTTGAAGAGCGGCGGCTGAGGAGAGCGACACGTAAGTTACAGCCTGTTACAGTCAGGTGTCTACGTGACTCAAGAACAGGAAACCTAATCTCTTCTAGTTCTTCCCGGCAAAAGGAAAATTATCCATTCACGCGTTGTATTCGCATAAAATCCTGGTTAGTTCAACAATCAATCCCATTTGTTACTAAGACCTGTTGTGGAAAATTCACTGTAATCCACTAACAAGATTAGAGTGACAGGTAGTGGTCAGTGTGAGGTGTTCTTGCTAAACTTGGCAATCATCTGCATTGATCTACCTACTTTTATCTGCCTGTTGAATTAAATGAATGGGATGAATAAGAATAATCGGAGTCGGAGAACCTATAATTCTGTTTTATGAACGCCGCATTATATCAGCAGATGTGCATTGAGTGTGTTTTGAAGGTACAGCAAGTCACCTGGTGGTGCCCGCCTCCTGCCCTGCCATGAGGCGGGAGGGAGAGGGCGTGACCGAGGAAGCAGGACACCCAACAATAAAGGAAGAGGAACAGCTCACCTGGTGCACCATCCCGGAGGAGGCTACGACTTGTACTGCCGCGTCGTCTGCTGCCCACACAATGCTGCGTCGTCTGCTGCACCCACACAACCGACAGTCGCCAAGCGCACCTTCCCAGGCTCGGCCCCAGTGGCCCCACAACAAAAGTCTTGTAATTTATGCTAATAAAGTAAATGCCCAGGGAAATATGACTACCATCTTCCTTAGCCTTGACTATTTTTACGTAAAAGTAACATGATGAAAATATGTAAACGTGCGGGAACGTTTTTATGAAAGTTTACTCAAAATCAATACAGGGAGCAGCAAGTGACAGACAGCAGCCAACCCCTCTGGCGCTCAGCCATGCACTGACTCAGACTCCCACGATGTGGATAAGGCACACTGTGATAACTTTATTCTCGCACCATAAGCACCACCCACCCTCCACTCCGTTTGTTTACTGAAGGGGGAAAGAAAAAATCTTGTATTTCCATTATATTAAAGCAAAATTTAATGAAATCACACATCATGATAGTCAGTGTTGGGTACAAATTTCTCAATGAAGAAAAACACGTACTGATTTTAGGAACAATACTACTCGGTCCAGAGTTCATAAAGATGGAAACAACCAAAATTTCAGAATGTCATGGACGACCGACACTCAGCGTCAAAATGGCAATGTTGCGCGCTGAGCTACAGTGTATATCTTACGATGTGCCCGCGAGCACGAGTATTTATCATCCTAATGGGTATGTATCACAGAATAGAAGCTCGTCAAAGGCCCAAAGTAGCACTGGCACATGATTACCAGGTGTGAGTGTGTATGTGTGTGTGAGAGAGAGAGAGAGAGAGAGAGAGAGAGAGAGTGGTGGCCGCCTGTGTGTGCGTCACGGCCTCAAGCATTGAGTGGTTCATGAGTGTTGTGATAATATGATCGTGAGGAGGGTGGTGGAGAGGAGCCGTGCTGGGACACAAGGCACTCTGGGTCTGGGAAGAAGCGGCACGGCTGTACAGGGCAGGAGAGGAGAGAAAAGATAACATTACAAGTGCGCGGAGGTCTTGATGCTTAATGAAGACACACCCTTCCGGGATAATTAATGAAAGAAAAAAAGTAAGTCATTTGAATCACAACCTCCGATGAAGCACGTTCGAAAGACCAAAAAAGCTATACACAACTAGCTGCCTATTCGTCATTACCTACCTACGACAATGAATAAATAACTCAAACACGAACGAGTTCTGAACTGTTCTATCGTTCTAAGCCTGAGAACTAAAAATCAGGAAAGAGAACAAACATTCCAACAGTTGCTAATGTATATAAAAAAAATATATCTTCGACTAGACTTAAATTCAGCTGTTGAAAAAAAAAAAAAAGAGCGCGAGAGAGAAAAATAAATAGAATAATGGTTCGATTGACAATAAGCTTCCGATAGACTAAGCTTGTGAGTGGCAGCTTGTCAGAGCCGCTCGGCAATGAAGGGATCTCAGTGTGCCAGTGTGAGGGACTACTGAAGGGATGGGTGGACTAGGGGAAGACTGAGGGGGCAGGTGGACTGGAGGAAGACTGAAGGGACGGGTGGACTGGGAGAGGATTGAAGGGACGGGTGGACTGGGGGAGGACTGAAGGGACGGGTGGACTGGGAGAAGACTGAGGGGGCA
Source organism: Scylla paramamosain (assembly GCF_035594125.1). Taxonomy (NCBI): domain Eukaryota; kingdom Metazoa; phylum Arthropoda; class Malacostraca; order Decapoda; family Portunidae; genus Scylla; species Scylla paramamosain. The sequence goes on from NC_087160.1 coordinate 5,674,965, forward strand.
GGTGGACTGGAGGAAGACTGAAGGGACGGGTGGACTGGGGGAGGACTGAAGGGACGGGTGGACTGGGGGAGGACTGAAGGGATGGGTGAACTGAGGAACTGCTGAAGGGACGGATGGACTGACGAATTACTGAAGGGACGGGCAGACTGAGAAATTTTTGCAGGAAAAAGCGGACAGGTCACAACATGGAAGGGTCGAGGTCACCGAAGTATCAAAGTCCCACACAATCCACTGAGTCCCTTCACGGCCAACATGCGAGATACCTTCGCGGACTCACGCTGATCGGAGCCAAAACACCACCACCACCACCAACACCACCACCACCCGGACGGGACACCACAGAGCGTTAAGGAAAGCGACCCTCGGCGAGTTCCAGGTCGTGGTCGCCGGCGTGGTCGTCGAGCGAGGTGGCGGCGGCGAGCGTGCCCTCCGTCATGTTCACCTGGCGGTGCTCCAGGGAGGAGTCTCGACAGCGGCTTACGAGGTACTTCACCACCCACAGCGTCACCGCCATCATTTTGGACAGCACTGACACCAGCAGGCCGAACACATAGCAGCAGCACAGGGAGAGGTCGTGCAGCAGCGTGGTGGTCATGTTGACGAAGCCCAGGTTGGCTCCCTCCACCAGCAGCGCCGCCAGACGCCGGGCCAGCGACATGACCATTGTGGTGCCCTGCGTCCACAGCCAGTCGTTTTTCACCAGGATCGTCTTGATGGTGGTGATGATGATCGTGAACACAACCTTTAGCACTGTCAGTGCCACTAACAGTAGTGTCCACAGTACTGTCGTGAAATTCATGATGGACTTAAACCTAAGTTATTGTTATTATTGTTACTTAGGAGTAAACCTTCTCTAGTCCAACTTTTATAATACACAAAAATGGAAAAAATACATATTAGTTATATCTGAAAAAAAATTTGCGCTTCTTAAAAAAAATGTATCTCGATTATGTAATTATATCTAAGTTCACCAAATTCAAATCACGTGGAAGAGCTCGGGCGCCAGAACTACTCGTCGTCTGTTGCAGTCTGTCCTTTTATTCCAAGGCATCAAAGAAAACTGACACCGGTGACAGAAAACGTTCCCTGCATTAATCGATGGAAGCACAATTCATTACTCACTAAAAATTGCACCTCAATGAAACGTGGTATGCTGACTCCGTAGAGTCCTGAAATATTCTGATGCATCCAACTTCCTCCTTATGACAGCATGACAAAAGCCAGGAGAGGAGATTCACCTTACAGGGACTTGAACCTCCGTGCCACAGGTTCCCTCCGGTGTTTTGGTCACGTGACAACACCCGGCAAAATGTTATCAGGGCAAGACGAGCCACTAAGGGCTGTCTGTCACTATGAACGCCACGCTAACACCCATGCTGGCCCTGGCTCGCCACACACCCTCACTGGCCCACGAACCATCACTAATACCACGCGTCAGGCAACGTCTTACATGAATGTTAAAAATAATCTGACAATTACTTCCCGGACCTTCCCGGCAAGACTCCAGCAAGTCCACTGTACAGTATGGGGCAGTCACGCCTCTGGAAGGTCGCGACTCTTTGTCCCGAGTCAGAATCACTACAACACAGGTGGAAGCAAACCGTGAGTGTGTCCCGTGCAGCCCTACTCGTATTGGGCGAGGGCCGTGCTGCCCCCGCGACCGCCGCCACCATACTGCAGGCTGCTGGAAAGGAGGGGGTGGGGAGGGGGGGGAGCAAACAAAAAATTTGCGACTGTTTTGCAGCTATAGTCTTGGTTTGGTGCCGTGATAACAGTGGCCAGCGTGGTATTGGCGGGGCGTGAGTGGCATACTGTCCTGTGAATAGTTGATGTTTAAAGGAACCATTGCATTGTGTTGCTGGTGTTCCCGTCACCGCGTCTGGCTGGCTGAAAGGGGCAGAGGTCACCACTGTGAATTGTTTAGTGCTGTAAGTAAAAAAATCAAACAGAAAAAAAAGTAACTGTGCTATAAATATGGGAGACGATCCATTATTCATTGCTTTGGAAACATTAATGAAAATCATTATAATGATGATAATGATGATGATAATAATAATAATAATAACAATAATAATAATAATAATAATAATAATAACGATAATAATAACAATAACATGAAATGATAAAATGTGGATTAAAATAAACGCCGTCTTCTTAGGGGACTGGTTAATCGATTGACTGACTGACTGACTGACCAATCAAAACCATCGCAGAAGACGTAATCATGTGGCGCCGTCTCCTTCACACAGGCGAGAACACGGCGAGATGGCGGGCGGCGTGCAAGCTGCGGAACACTACAGCTGAGAGTCCCGGGACTTCTGTGTGCACGTCATGTTTGTTTTTAGGACTAATTTCGGTGTTTACAAGCCTTCTCTTTTATCTGTATTTTTCACAATCTATTTCAGTGTTAGTGCGACTTTATCTTTTCGTCTTGGTAGTGTGTTCTTTAAAGTCAATCTTTTAATATTGGAGTTTCAAGTCTTGTTTTATTTATCTGTTCTACTTCGTTTCATGGTGTGTTCCTAAAATCTAATAC
>NC_087160.1:5682500-5762500 GCF_035594125.1 Scylla paramamosain
GGATACATAATTACACCTGCCATTAGTGTTGATAATAATTGTCTCATTGTCTTGCGGGTCTGTAGGATCTTTTCCTTTAAGTGAGGAGGGGCGTGAGTCACCACAAGACACCTGTTGAACCGAGGAAGGCGTCTTTCCCACCAGTGGCTGCCATGGTGACCGCTGCCAGCTGTAGGAGCGTCCACAAGCTGGCGTAGCGGGCTCTGTGTAAATTTGCCACCAGTGCTAACTAAATATGATATGTGTGCGAAGTCACATCACTGCATAACTACTTTGATAACACCACCTTGAGACGAATCTGTTTTGTACCGCTGTCTTGAGGGCGAGGCATGGCTGTGTGAACACCTGGCATCACCAGGTGTGCTGGATCGCCAGGGGCATTTTTTTCAGTGACTATGATCAGTTTGCTACTGACAGCACTCACTTTCGTTATACATAACGCATATCCTGCTCCACATCCTGTTCTGTCACAAGGCGCAGCATGCCACTTGTAAGTGCATCTACGGCAGGTATCAGGCAACACGCGAACTCACCTAAAGCATAGCAAACATGCATGTACTCGTATGTATGCACGTCCACGAGGTGGACTGAGTACTGAGTTCAAAGGCACTGTTTTGATGGCGGCATTATCCCTGCACATCATGAAGGGCAGACGTGCGCTGCGTACTGGCAAGAGACGTGCCTGGTGGCTAGCGTATGCATGGGAATACCCTGGCAAGTACAAGTTACTGCCCCGTGGGTACTGAAGGTGAGTCGGCATCTCTGCAGGAACGTCGGCACATGTTGCGTTTGCCGTGATGGCTCTATTTTTTTTTTTTTTTTTTTTATTAGTATTGTTGTAAAGGAGCTCCTGATGCAGAGCACAAGTTGAAAGACATGAGCCAAACTGAGGTATTGCTGGTGCGTCCATCTCCTTGTTACTGTGATGCGTCGCGCCGGGTTTCCCCAGGAACGCCCCATTTCACTGACTGCCCCGCCAGGACCAACATCGTTTGTCTTGGCTCATTCTTGTTTCAAGGTCCTCGGCCTTTTTTCAGATATTGTTAATCTCTGACTGGCGTTGAAAGACTTAACAGGCATAACTGACAAACTTATCGGCACCTTTATAATCAACATCGGGAAGGTAACTTGCCATATTGTAGGAAGAAGGATGGCTCTGGATGCTCACCACAGTAAGGATAACAGCCGCTCGCAGAAACCACAATTACTCAGTGCCCCTCCTCAAGCACCCAGCTTTCTCAACTAAATGTGTCGCTTCTCATGATGCACAAAATCTTGATCCATTTAATGGTCAAGTTAACTGATTTGGCACCAGTATTATCTGGTCATAACAAACTTTTCTTCTTCTCCTTTTAAGGTTGGTTTAAAATACGAGTAATTGTAATTCCAGTTTGGTTTGTACCTCCAGGATCATTCGAAGGGATCTTCATCAGGACGTGCGGTGTCATGGTGATGTGTAATGCTAAGTCATGGAGAGATGCCAGGAGCAATATTTCTTTCTGAAAACCTGTTCCCAGCGTGGCTGTGTTGAGCTCCACGAGGCCCCGGCAACAGGAACAAACACTTCACTGTGGCTGCGACAACCAACCACCGTAATTTTATGTTCTCATATAACATCCTGGACTCGGCCCACGATGACACTCCGTAATAGAAGGCGATTTTTCACTGTAGGTTAACCAGACGAGAAATTCCCGAGGAAGTTAAACTGATACACTGATAATAAGGCATTGCTTTGAGCAGAATGCGAGACTCCACGTCTGATGGCACTGGTATGGAAAAATGCCGTGTATATATTACTCAGCTGCAAGACGACAGCTCCTCGCATTTCGTTCAGAAGTTCAGAAGAGGAGTTTAACTTCTCTTTACCGGTATCGTGCAAGAGTCACCGTCTTACACAGGTGGCTAAGGTGGCAGGAACATCTCTCTGAAGGAATGGGTTTCTTGACCTTTTGGAGTGAATCACAGACATAATCACAGAATCACTGAATATGCAATAACCTCGTCACGACAACCGCAGGACAGCAAGAAATAAAAAAAAATAAATAAATAAATGAAATATAAATAGATTATTATTATTATTATTACTATTGTCATTATTATTATTATTATTATTATTATTATTGTTATTATTATTATTATTATTATTATTATTATTATTATTGGTGGTGGTGGTGGTGGTGGTTATTATTATTATTATTATTATTATTATTATTATTATTATTATTATTATTGTTGTTGTTGTTGTTGTTGTTGTTGTTGCTGTTTTATTATTTAATTTTATTTCATTGTTATTTTTCCATTATTATTGTTGTAGCTCGAGGGAATACGCCACTTGTCTTTAAGTAAGGAAGGGCACACACTCGCCACATGTTGGGGATTAAAAGGGAGGAAGGGCACACACTCGCCACATGTTGGGGATTAAAAGTGAGGAAGGGCACACACTCGCCACATGTTGGGGATTAAAAGGGAGGAAGGGCACACACTCGCCACATGTTGGGGATTAACTGATCTAACCCGTAACTGTAAGAGCAGCCTTCGTCCTTGGAGCGCCACGTGCCCGCCAATCAGGGAGACTCTTCCTCCATTACCTTCCTGCGGCGAGCGTCAGTCAAGGCTGATTGGTGCGTGGAGGCACCAGACAGTGTAGCAGCGTGCGTCTCGTCTTGTTAGTCTGCTGTCACTGTTTTAGCGGAGGCGTCACAAGTATTTCCCTACTAGCTTTTCCTTCAATGTCATCCTTGAAAGGAGAGATAAAATGAGCCTCGCTGTCAATGGTATTGTTCTTTTTAAGTCACTCGTCCTGGCACCATAAAGAGCGTGACCTTTTGATTGCACTGAGTTTCTTCTCTTCAAACTTGATAAAATGGTGTGGCGCAAGCTTAGATAAAATGTTGGACAAGCTTAGACGATAATTTCGAGAGACCCCACTAAAAGTCAAAGGAGTGGTGCCGTAATTCACACCTCTCCGTGCATGTGCGTGAGGTCACTGGAGTGAAGTAACGTCCCACTGTTACTGCCGGTCACAGGGCTGGGCAGGTGTTACACAAGGAGCGTTTCCGTCGTAAAGCTGCTTGTTCTTCGAGACGCGTTCCTTCCACACTTGTGATGGAGAAACCTTCGTCAGAGGAAATTATCTGTCGATGACGAATTCGCCAAACTAACCGTGGAGCGAAGGTGTTCCTACAGAGACCAGTGGACAGACAGCCTTTGTTGTGTAGGCTTTGAAAACGACACGGATAAAGGACAAACAGCAGCAGACATGTGATCCCTTTCAAGGGTATTTGTAATAAGATGCACTAGTAAATTTAAGCTAAAGCACGTAAAACAGTTAAGGCTAAATTTAGAAGACGAGGATGCAGCTAAGTTCTGGTGATTAGTGTAGTAAGGAGTCTTGAACACCATGCAGTGTGTTAGTCAAGGAAGTAAAAGCTGACCCAGAGATAATGACTTGGTCTTAACAGCCTTAACTAAACATGTGCGATAAGCATCAGTTACCAACACTTAAATTTGTTCAGTATATTCGCGAAATGTCGTCTAGATAAGAACTGACTAGGCGTCCTGTTATGAAAACCGAAATATGGCCGTCAAACTTTGTAAAGCGGACTTAAATTAACATTACTTCCGTTACGTAATCACGGAAGAAAATATGAACCATGTCCTCGATGTTATCAACAGACCTTCTAAACTTTCTGCTGCTCCAGTTGGGCGTCACCAGTCCCCGCCTTAGGTATCGTTTGCATCTCGTTACCCCCATCCCCACCCGCATGTCTCTATTGTATTCATAAACCTTCTTCTTGGTCTTCCTCTTCCTTTTCGGCGGGTCTATCTCCAGCATCCTCCTCCCCTCGCACTCCTCTTTCATCTACACGTGGTCAGACTGCAAACTATACAGATATTCTAAAAGCAAATAAGTATAAGTATGTTTACGTCCCTCCGCAGTTAGTCTTACTTTCTAGTGGGTCTCTAGCATCCTCCTCTCCACGCACTCATCTTTCGTATGCACATGAATAGACCGCAAACTACAGACCACAAAGATTCTTAATGCGAAGACATTTATACACGATTAAGTCCCTCCGCAGTTAGACGGATACATACTGATCGGGAAGAATGTTGATTTCATGAGTCCTGCTTCACTGAGTGACTGATTGATTGATTGATAATGTGGTGCAACAACGAGGTCATAAAGCGCTGGTAACAGGACAAATGAGCGCTGTAATATATAGCCCACAACACACACACACACACACACACACACACACACACACACACACACACACACACACACACACACACACACACACACACACACACACACACACACACATATATTTCTCTCTCTCTCTCTCTCTCTCTCTCTCTCTCTCTCTCTCTCTCTCTCTCTCTCTCTCTCTCTCTCTCTCTCTCTCTCTCTCTCTAACACACACACACACACACACACACACACACACACACACACACACACACACACACACACACACACACACACACACACACACACACACACATTCAACACCAAACTAGTCTATACGTATGTTTGATGCGGTAAATGATGTAGTAAATAAATAAAGCACCACGAAGGTATCTGCATTGGTCCCCACGCTCGATTCGGGTTGAAGATAAACAAGTGAAGTGATAGGAGAATAAAAATTAATATATAAGAAATAAATACATTGAATAAAAATAAATAAACTAGGAAAAAAATCTGTGAGCCAACCAACACTAGGAAAAATAATCTTACTCAGGAACACACACACACACACACACACACACCGGTCGTGTTAGCATACATTCTTCTTATCTTAGTCTTTCCGCCGTGCTCTCTCTCTCTCTCTCTCTCTCTCTCTCTCTCTCTCTCTCTCTCTCTCTCTCTCTCTCTCTCTCTCTCTCTCTCTCTCTCTCTCTCTCTCTCTCTCTCTCTCTTAGATGTGCCAGCCAGCATTAATCATGGTTTCCTGTGAGTTATCGTCTTTGTGGTAAATCTTATGTTACGCAACTCATCTCCCTTTAGAAAGCAGATACAAATAAACAAAAGCACCCCCTGAGCACAGTAACAGAGACTAGACAGTGATAACAATGTCCAGATGGCACCACATGTAGATAAGCTATCCCAGTTAGTTTTGGGGTTACGTTACGTTAGATAAGGTCGGATAACTTCATTGCGTCGAAACGTTTGCTGAAAATCGGTAAGTTGATTGATTCTGTACATTTTATTTATTTAGGTAGTTAGGTAGTCAGTTTTTTTTTTTTTTTTTCTTTCTTCTTTTGTTCCCCCTACTCGACGCACAAATAATGCACTTTGACTAAATGAACAAAAAATAATAACTAAATGTCCTGCTTGCCCACTATGATAACTAAATGTCCCTCATGCCCACTACGAAACTATGATAACTAAATGTCTTGCTTTCACTTCTTTGTCCGTCTTCCTGCACATCACGCATCTGACTTTTCTTTTATACATAATTACTCACTTAAATCAATATACGTTCCATAAATAGTAGATTATTTTTGTACTATTTTTCATGCTGCTTCTTCTTCTCCCGCCACTTTTCCATCTCTTTATTATTATCAGTTTTTAAGAGTAGATTCGAAGTCCATGTAGTCTGTATTCTTGAACACCATATAATTATCTAGAGTCTTTGTTATTATCAGTTATTAACAACAGATTCGAACCCCGTGTAGTCTACAGTGTGAGATAAGTAAGGTAACCCCTTCTAACACCATCTGGCTGCTCAAGTACTAGCGTGAAAAGACTGCAGTGGTGTAACAAGAGTGTCTCATATTCTGTACGACGACTCCAGTTGACCATAGCTCCTTTGACAACTGAGAGAGAGAATAAGTGTCGTATGTTATTCAAATAATTACACCACATTGACAGTCGGAAGAGAGAGAATAAGTGTTTCATATATTCTTGTAATACTTCAGATAGCTACAGTTTTTCTGACAACTAGAAGAGAGAATAAGAGTGTTTCAGATAATACTACTTCAAGTAACTGCACCTCTTTGACAGAAGGGAGAATACTAAGTCATATAATTTACCAGTACTTAAAATAACTACATCTCCTTTGACAATCAGAATAAATGTTGAATATAAGAGAGGAAATAATTAGACATGTAGTTTTTACCTGCCTTCCTTGCTGCACTTGACCTGTCTACCTATACCCGGCTGCTCTGAGTCACTTCATGCCCTACTTAGCTACGCAGTTCGACCATGAGCCCCCTCCCCCTATCCACCGACGCTTTCATGTCCTCTCAAGCTGACATTTAAGCCCTTCCATTCCTAATTTATTTTAAGCTCAGCATCCTCGATTTCACGTAGCGTTCAAAACTCAAAACAAGTTTATCGTGGCCGCGATCTGAAGACACGCCGAGTAAACATATGTATGTACGTCGTACGATGTGATATGGGTGAACTTTACTCTTTCATATCCGGAGGCGCCCATCTAACCAGAGTAGCATCCTTAGAGAGAGAGAGAGAGAGAGAGAGAGAGAGAGAGAGAGAGAGAGAGAGAGAGAGAGAGAGTGTGTGTGTGTACGTGTGTGTATGTGTGTGTGTGTGTGTGTGTGTGTGTGTGTGTGTGTGTGTGTGTGTGTGTGTGTGTGTGTGTGTGTGTGTGTGTGTGTGTGTGTGTGCTGGTAGTGGCCGTGACATAAAGGACTAAATATGTAACATAAATAATCCTGTAGGGAGAGAAATACGTAAATATACGTAAGGTGTTGCCATTTTAGCGTTGAAATAGTACATGTATTACTAGTGGGCGTATGTAGTAGTAGCAGTAGTAGTAGTAGTAGTAGTAGTAGTAGCATTAGTAGTAATAGTTGTTGTTGTTGTTGTTGTTGTAATAAAATCAGTAGTTGTTGCTTTGTTGTTATTGTTATTATAGTAATAGTAACAGTAGTAATACAGTAGTGGTGGTAGTAGTAGTAGTAGTAGTAGTAGGAGGAGGAGGAGGAAGAAGGGAAGATAGTAATTGCGGTAGCAGTAGTAATAGTAGAAGTAGTAGTCGCTAACGCCATCTGGGAACAGCAACCACGAGCACGTATGTACAGTGTCCGCGACGTGGTTTGAGCCAAGTTAAGGTAATAGCAGCACTTTGCAACTTGCGGTAGCGTTTCCGGAAGCGAAGTGTTGAAATGCCTAATTCTGGCGGGAGTTATGACGCGCGCGGTGATACTGCAACTTGTGGCCTGTCGTCAACTACGGCCCGTATTCTAAAACGCTTTGTTTTCTCACCGGGAATGTTTTCAAAGGCCACGGAGATGATTAGCCAGGTTCTCAAGAATTATTTTAATTTTAATTATATAGAAATTTTGTTAATCTGTCTCGAGAACCGTACAAACACCCTTAACAAGTTTGTAACTTCAACTAAAGCCTCATGAAAGTAATGGAGGTACGGCACAGAAGCGTTTCAGAATAGGTCCTATGTACATATTACAAATACCAATAAAAAAAATAACAGACAAATTGCGCATTATTATTCTGTACTTGTGTATCAGCTTAGAAAAAATATATATATATATATATATATATATATATATATATATATATATATATATATATATATATATATATATATATATATATATATATATATATATATATTTTTTTTTTTTTTTTTTTTTTTTTTTTTTTTTTTCTCACGACGATGCCGTGTGTGTGCCAGCACACACACACACACACACACACACACACACACACACACACACACACACACACACACACACACACACACACACACACACACACACACACACACACACACACACACCTCGCGCGCGCGGGACACTGGTTGACCAGAGATTATAAGAAAGGATGTCCTGTGTGTGTTTGTGTATGACTAATAAGTCTCTTTACAGTGCAGACCATAACTGAGTCACAGACAGAAGGGCGCTGCAGGTGTAGAAGGGAGGGGAGGCGCTACGGGGTACAGGAGGGAGAAAGCGAGCGAGCGAGCAAGGGAGGGAGGGAGGGAGGGAGGCGTTACAAGTTTTCTTTATGCAAGTCACCGCAAGACGCAAGACAAAAGTAAATAAAAATACATCTGGTTCCTTCCTATTAGTTCAAAAATAACGTCAGTACATACGTTTGTGGCCTCTTATCGCTTTTTTTGGGGGATTGCCCTGCGTTTTTTATTTGAAACAGGATGTGTGATTTACATTTCCAGATTATTCAGTTTATACTTTTGGAAGAACGAGTTCCAGACTAAGGTGAAGGACTTGACATCTCGTCTAGCCAAGGCGTGTAAGCTAAACAAGAGTAATTTTTGCATTTTGATCTGTAAACAAAAACATAATGACAACAGATGCAGTAAATATACGCAAGGATTCTCGTAATAAAGTGTGTAATAAAGTCCTTATATGTCAGGTGCAGCATACCACAGCAACGGCGATCAGGCTGTTCACAGTTCACGGCCCGCTGCGCCATGAGGGAAGGTGGAGTGCACGGGGAGGCTGGCTGGCTGGTGGGGACGAGGGGAGGGAGGGAGGGAGGGGCGGGCGTGTGGCGTGTTGTTAGGGGCGGCCGTGGCCTTCACTATCCCGGAGGCTGTGGTGGTAGTCCAGTAGGAAGTGCTTCGGGAGCTGTCATCACGTCTCTTCACTTCTTTCCCCGTTTCTCATCCCTGTTTCTCAAGTGTCAGGATTTGGCGCACCGCACGTATCTTCTTCATTTATTCTTACCATGGTTTCCTTTGTCGCACCCTCTTGGAGTGAATTGTGTTCCTGAGGGCTTGTTGGTGTTTCCGTTCGTGTGTGTGGATCATTATTAGGTGTCTTGCTTGGTGTATCACGTACGTCACGTCCACGATTCTGCCGCATGACTGGCGACGGTAGAGATTGTTGTATTGATTGTTAAGACCTATATCGATTTGATAAGTTTCGTCGATATTTGGTTGGTTTGCTGCTTCATGCTTAGAGAGAGAGAGAGAGAGAGAGAGAGAGAGAGAGAGAGAGAGAGAGAGAGAGAGAGAGAATTATTTGAAGATCCCTCGAGACATTCTTATCGACTATTTGTTTTGCGTTATCTTTAGGATAATACATATGTTTAATGGTGATACATCATATTATTACTATGACTGGTTTATTTGCGGTTCCCTATGAAGATGTGCAAATGTGTACGCTGTAAATTTTTGGGTTGCTTTCAAAGTGACATGATAGAGTTTAGCTGACTTTTCCCTCGCAAAAAAACTCGTTCCAGAATTACTGCGTCCTTATCCCTCAACGCTGATACACAGACAACAGCAAAGTAAATCGAGCACTCAAGACAGAATAGTGGGAGTCGTTGCAAAGGTTTATCCCACGAACAGTATTGGACAGGGAAGTGCTGGTTGGAGGTTTTGGGTGGGGAAAACGTGCGTACGAACATATTGGGAACTACAAGATGAGTGGAGGTCTATCCTTGGCAGTCCTTATATAAAACACACTTGCTTGTATCCATCTATCATTCTTAAACATAAATAGACCAATCATCTTTTAAAGCTCCCTGTTGACCCGGCACTGACAACCTGAGTGTGGTAAGGCGTCATTCTGTGAGGGAAAGAATGTCAGTAATAACAGTCATCATTACCTAACCCAGTCACGTAGTATTAGACGCTTTGTTCTCCCATCAGGATTATTTTCAAAAGCCACAGAGGTGATATATGATTTCTCGTGTTCTTTTGAGTTTTTTTTTTTCTACTGACAGTGAAGAATTCTTATTAAGCTACTACTAGAATCACGAAAATACCCTTGAGATTTTAAAATAACACTACAGCTTGCTAAATGTTGAGGATAGAATGAATACAAATAAGAATACGAACCTTATTGTCATCTATTAACCACATGCATTCGCCACGATCTCTCGTTCTCAAATACAAGTGACTTGGTTTACACTTTTTTTACTCGAATTCGGTTTAACGCGATATTAAACTGGCTTGAATTTACACGATGTTTTCAGTTTAGCACGATCCAGCGCTGTATAAGGGTAAAAATTAAGGGATTCTTTTAACTTTTTTTTTTTTCGTTTCTAGTGTTTGATATTTTATATTTAAAGTTAGGGTAAACTGCTGGAATTAGTATTATTCACTCATCATATAACTAGACTTACGGACAAGATTGTAAATTTTAACTGGTTAGATTTTTTTTTTTTTTTTTTTTTTTTTTTTTTTTTTTTTTTTTTTTACACTATTCCTGCTTACTAAATACCTGCAAGCCCTTATTGTGTAAACCGAGAGTCGCCAGTAAGTCCCGCCAAGGGCCGCTCTCAGGCTGCATACTGTGCGGAGGATTCAAGGGGCTAGGATAGGATAAGGGGATGAGTTAGGATAAGGATTGAGATGAAGTAAAAATAAATAAAAAAGAAAAATCTAGAATAACAATAGAAGGTAATGACTGATGATCCAGCTTTTGAGCCTAACCTAACTGCCAAGCATAATCTTCCAGTGGTCAGAGCAGTTAATTAAGAGCGTTCCTAGATTAACGCCATGTATAAACCCTCAGCTGACTCCATTGTTGTAAGTCATTATGTAGATCAGACGGCAAGCGTGACTTAACATACATGCCTGGTTACCGCGTGGTCTTCAGAAAGGGTAGGAACGAGGGCCTCTGCAAATTAGATTTAATGCCATGTATAACCACTAGTGTTTTAAGGTCTTATGATTACGTATCCAGCTCACATTACCTGACTGGGGATGTTCTGATGGCTGAGTATTGGAGTGGCGTGGCTCGCGTCTGATAACTGGACCCTTTCCTCAAACAATGCCACGTCTTATCTTGACTATGAGCTCCAGTGGATCGTCTCTCTCTCTCTCTCTCTCTCTCTCTCTCTCTCTCTCTCTCTCTCTCTCTCTCTCTCTCTCTCTCTCTCTCTCGTGTGTGTGTATGCTTTTTTAAGGACATTTTCATCATTCCATTGATAGCTTAACAAGGATTCTGCCTCTTCAGTTTTGAGAGAGAGAGAGAGAGAGAGAGAGAGAGAGAGAGAGAGAGAGAGAGAGAGAACTAAACTAAACTTTCCTGTGGTCTGAAAAGTCCTTGTAAGATTTTTTTTTTTTTATAGAGACGTCGCAGTGAGGCTGATAGATACCTATCAGCGCCAGCATTTTTAATTGTCTCCGATTTCCTGGGGCAAAGGGGTGTCTTAGCTAAATTTGAAATCGATGTGCAGGAAAAGTACAGCATGAATTGCTGCACAAGTGTATCTAAAATAAAAAACATAACCCTTAATATTAATATTCATACTTACTGGTGTATGATAAGGCTTTGTTAATTGAATTATAAGATAAAACTAAAAATAGGTAATGATTTTTTTTTTTAAGTAAGTATGATCAGTAAAAATAAAAGGATGTTGATTTTGGCTTGTGCATTTTATCTGGGAATGTTGAAAAATATCAGATATCACTGACACGTCCTGTATATGAAAGTAATCAGTGAAATATAAAAAGAACAGCACCGCTGGCGGACGTACGACATACTTATCTTGATCATGATTCTTCAGTTAAAGAAAGCGCCGCGCGCCGTTAGGAAGGAGTGTAAAGTGTAAACAATAGCCTCTCAGTTCTGCCGATACAAAGGCCTTTACTTTGCTTTACTATATCCAGAATAGGATATAGCTCGTTCTTTCAGGAATTTTCTTAATTCCGCTCTAGTCCATGATTGTGGCGGTGATGTATCCATTGTGCAGGGTAGTTGAGTAAGCGTGGTCCTGTGTTTTGGTTTGTTCGCTGCCCAAGTACCCGAGGATAGTGATCGTACCGCAAAACTAAAATCTCTGATACAAAATTATATTTTCTTTACATTAAATGGATTTGCCTGTTGTTTAGTACATGAAAATGCAAGTATATATTAGTATACTTCCATTGAGGTCAGTAGAAAATTACAGATTGCCTGCCTTGATACACTTATAGGCTCTTTTAAGAATATCATCTGAAATTATGAATAGAGGCTCAAACAATGTCATGTGCTGTCAGTTATCACGAAATTAATTAACTTAAAATTCAGACGCATTACTGTGCAACGATACACCTTTGTAAGCATGTAAAACCTTGCCCCAAAAAGTATTTATTTTCCGGCGAGAATTAAAAATTCTGGCGCTATCTGGTATCAAAACGCTCACTGCGACGTCTCTGTCCAAATTTATATTAGTGAAGAACTCTGCGCTATAATAGGAATTATTTTCAGAGGCCAGAGATAATTAGTCAGGTTGTGTATATGTTCCTTCCATTGACGTTGCACAAACTATCATTGAAATCGTGAAAACTCTTGAAAACCTCAACTTTCACTAGAGCTTGTTGAAAAAATACCTAGGTAATCATTGGAACATTTGAAAGTATTCGTTTTCCTGGCTATAACGAATTGAACAACCTGTCTACTTCTACGCCCTTCAGTTAAAAAGAATATTGTAGTACGTCTCCAGATATTGTTGAGTTCTAGATATAATTGATAGCCTGTGTCGGAGCTGATCCGATCTATTGGTGTAAATTCCTAAGATGGTTTTTTTTCCTACCTCCTCCTGTTGATGTGTCCTTTAATTTTAATCTGTTTATTCGTTTATCTGCTTATTTCATTTATATATTTTTTTTCACATTCCTTCGTTTCTTTTGATTTCTTCCCGACTCTTTTCCTCACGGAGTGTCTCCGCCTTCACTTGTTTCTGTTTTGTATTCCTAACGTGATGTGCTGCTCTCTCTCTCTCTCTCTCTCTCTCTCTCTCTCTCTCTCTCTCTCTCTCTCTTCTTATTTTCCATAAGTTATACTTCCCTCTTTTCTGCCTCTTTCTTGCTGACAAATTCAAACCATACTCATTTTTAATCATCTGTCCCTCGTCGTTTCTATGTAATTGTTGCAGTTTTCATGTATCATCATTACCATTAGAACCTTCAGAAGTGTCCCTAGTTTTCTGTTTCTTCATCACATGCAGGGATTTTGTATCTTCTCCCTAAAGATGTCTTCCATGTATTGTAGGGTATTGCTCCAAATGAGTCGCATGACTGTCTTCCGAACTTATCCGAACAACTGTTGCGAAATATTAACTTCCCAGCAAAACGGCATGAGGATTGGAAATATTACTTGAAAAGTCAAAGCCTGTTAACATTTTCTGGGTTGTTGATTATGAGGAACTTTATAATTATTATTATTGTTAAAATCACTACAAACTATTTCCTGTGGTATGAAGACAGAATGCATGTTGATATAAGACAGCGCAGCAGCAGTGCGATTTGTCTAAGGGAGACGACGGCGAAGATTTACAAGCTCTCCGTCAGTGTTCCCTCACGGCAGGAACCGAAACGCGTCTACATTATTATTATTATTATTATTATTATTATTATTATTATTATTATTATTATTATTATACTTCGGTTTTTCGTGAGTTCCGTCAGCTCGTACCGTCATGGAAGTTAATTTTTGTATAAAATTTCCAATGTTATATTTAACACTTCAAGGTTCTCTTTTATGTCCTGCAGATGATGGACCAAGGCACTGAGGGTCAAAGTCAGCTCTAACATTGCCAAGCTCCATGGCGAGTGAACGTCAAGCCCTGGTTGCCCTGTGGCTGTGGCTGGCCGTCCTGACGCTGGCCACCACCCTTTCCTCTGCCTGCCCCATCTGCTCCAAAAATTTTCAGAGTAGTTATTGCTTAAACACATCTACACCTGAAGAACAGACCTACTCCTTAAAATTATCAAACTATAAAAATGCCCAAGAGAGTGCTCTGACCTACAAGTGTCACTATTTAACCGAGCAGATGTACCTCACTTACCACCAAGGATGCAATTTTTCCACAGTTCAGTATGTGTTATTCCAGCGATGTCCATTACCTAATGTCTCATTCAGTGACATCTTTGCCCAACTTGGAATACACCCAGAGAAGATTTTAGAAATTAATTTTGAAAATATTGGTACAAGAAGAGATTTGGAACTTGAAACCTGGCACCTGGATGGACTTGTTAATCTCCAGATCTTACAATTAAAACATAATTTGTTCACTTCATTACCTCCAGACGTCTTTAAAGCAACTCCCAACCTGGAACACTTCCTTTTTTCACAAAATGCTATGCTTACACTTCCTGAAACTTTATTTGCACATACACCAAAGCTCAAGACGATTAATTTATTGAATAATAATTTTGAAAGTATACCCGACAATTTATTTATCAATCTTTCTAATTTGACTGTTTTAAGATTGTATGGCAATAATCTAAAGGAGATCAGCCCAAAGCTCTTTGCTAATACGCCCATGGTATACAAATTAGAGTTATCTTTTAATGGAATAACAAATGTGACATCAGATGTTTTTAAGTATCTTCCAAAACTGCAACATTTATTCATGAAGTTTAATGATATTGAATTCTTACCACCAGACATATTTCATAACTGCCCTGAACTGCAATCTTTGCATATGCATTATAACAAACTGAAGTCCCTTCCTTCAGAGCTCTTCAGTAAGTCAAAGAACATAAGTGATTTTGATTTTCAAAGAAATGAAATTATGGAGATTCCTGAAGAATTATTTCATGGACAGGAGAACCTGACTATCTTAATGATGCAAGAAAATGCTCTCGAGAATATTCCTGATGGAGCCTTTAAAGATCTGACTAACCTCGAGAAACTGTTACTGCAAAACAACCCCATCAAGAGTCTGCCACCTGGGAGCTTTGACCACCAGCGTAAAATGAAAACACTTAATCTAGCTAACACTAGCCTTACTGATCTGCCAGACAAGATTTTCAAAAACTGCGAATCTTTAGAGGAGATTGACCTTTCAAACAATCAATTGAGTGAATTGAAGAGCACTGTCTTTCCTCACCCTGCTACAATTCTACGCATCCTAAAACTCAGTCAAAATAACCTGTCTCTCACAGCCAGAACAAGTGAGCCACAAGCACAGGAGGGCGGGGAGATCATTGTGGAGCAGTTTCCTTTCTCAGACCAAGTCAACTTAACTTACCTTATTCTTAGCAGCAATAGAATCCGCAATATACCTCATGCTCTGAGAAATCTGAAGAAGTTGAAGCATCTGGATTTAAAGAATAATAGCATTGAATACCTGGATTATTATGGATTTTTATTTAGTTCTGATACTACTGCTGATCCAAGTGATGCTCCTTGGAATCCACTTGAATTGCCACAAGCTCTTCCCACACAAGTCATTAAAATTGAATTAAAAGATAATCCATTGATTTGTGACTGCAGTCTTTATAACTTTGCACTATGGTTGCAAGGCAAGATCTCTGAAGGTGATGTCCAGTTGGATGTTGTTGATAATGCATATATCAAGTGCTCTATGCCAGATGACAGGAGCGTCCAGAAATTTGTTATGACCTTAGACTTAAACACACTCGTCTGCAACAGAAAGGTATGCCATCCATCCTGTACTTGTGTCACAAGGCCCCATGACAACATGTTCTTTATGGAATGTGTTCAGCAAAGGCTTCAGGGTATTCCTGCACTAAAAGCATATCTACCACAAGGTAACTATTCAGTCACCCTCAACTTGAAGAATAATTCCATCACCAGTCTGGAAGGTCTCCAGAGACCTGAGTACTCCAATGTGGTAAATCTGACAATGGCTAACAATTACCTCAAGTTCATCAATGAAAGTTACTTGCCAAGAAGACTACAGGCTTTGGATGTTAGTGGCAATGGTCTCACTCATTTCTCTAAATCTCTTATTGCCTTTTTGAATGTCACCAATCCCACCTTGAGCCTTAGTGGGAATCCATGGCTCTGTGACTGTCAGCTGGTGGACCTCTACACCTTCTTGAGGGATCCTCTCAGAAAGGTATATGCAGCAGAACAATCTTTTTAGAAAAAATTTAAACTATTTAGGTATTTGATTTTTTTTTTTTTATTTCTAATAAGGGTGTCTCCATAAAAATGCCTTGGTTCTCTCATGCAGATGGCTAATTCACATCCCATCATGTGTGACAATTCCGAGCCTCTCCTGAGCCTGACAGAGGAGCAGCTCTGCCCCACCATCCAGCAGCCCATGGTGGTTGTCACTATTGCCTCCACCACTGTCTTCTTATTTTTGTTCTTTGTTTTAGGTTAGTTTTTCTTTTCTTCATTCTTTTTCATGGTTGCACTGCAAATGCATAATTCATCACAACTCACAACTTTTACTTTTCTTCATGGGAAATAAAGAAGTGATGGCTCTCATGCATCTGCTATGCATCAATACAATTCAGGGGTTTTATAGGAAATAACTGTTATATAAATTAAGTTTTTAATTCACAGAGTGTTGGACATGTTATTTGATATTACAGTGTCTATAAGGGTATTTCATTTCTAATTCATGAGTAACAGACAGGGGCTCCATACCCAAGCCTGCTATATCTCAGTTTCTTGTTGTAACAATTTACACTCCATGAAAATTATTTCTTGATTAATGTAATTGAGAAATATAAAACAAATCCTTGTCTTCAAGTGATATATATAAACAAGTACATTATATTAACAAGAACTCCCTTAGTCTTGGGATGATATTCCCAAGAATTCCCTTCATTCCAGTGTAAACAATCCACTCACTTGGTTCACATTTTCTTGTTTTCATTCTTCATATTCATCAGTCAACCAGTCACTCAGTCACATGACAAGACTGCCACGGAACCTGCAGCGTAAAGGAGATTTAGAATTAAACTTAACTTGGATAGTGACAAGTAAACATTTTACAAGATAGGGTAATAATGAGAACTTTTCACCATTTCTGTCTTAGAGAGATACCATGACCATCAACCAATAATTACAAGCAAAGTCTAGTAATTAACTTTTTCTCAGCAGGTGAAGTTCAGCTAAATATGCTAATTTTAATTAATTTTACAGGCACTGTAAGTGTGTACAAATATCAACAAAACATCAAGGTATGGTTCTACACTCATCAGATGTGTCTGTGGGTCATAGCCAAAGAAGAAGCAGATAAGAAGAAATATGATGCCTTCATTAGCTACTCTAACAAAGTGAGAATAAAGTATTGTTTGTGTTAAACAATCTTGCTTGGCAATTACTGAATAGAGACAGGTGTGCAGTAGACAATTACAAATGTGTGGCGCATAAGTTTTGTGCAACTTCCTTGTCTTCAGCAAATAATCTGTCAGTGCGTCATATTCTCATGAAATTGTTCAAACAAGTATTCTTCCCCCAAGCTTAAAGCTGCACCTTACACTAATTATTAGGTGGTACAGTAAGCATACCATACATTTCCCACACTTATTTTTGCAGAGTGTAAGACCTACCTGCCTAGTAATCAAATCTCCAATGCTTCACCCCTCCATGGATTCTCCTCAACAGGGGTGGCCATGGCAGAAAACTTCCCATCTTTCCCTATTCTGTTGTTCCGCCCATTACTAGTCAGTGCCTTTCCTATACCCTCTTATATTAACTAGTTTTTTCCCACAACAAACAAGCAACACAATGCTGCAGCCATACAAAACATGACCCATTCATATTCAATTTTGTTACCAGGATGAAGAATACGTCAATAACGTGCTGGTGCCTGGCCTGGAGAGCGGAGAGCCTAAGTACCGTGTGTGCCTCCACTACCGAGACTGGGTGGCCGGAGATTATATCCAGAACCAGATTAACCAAAGCATTGAGGACAGCCACAGGACCATTGTTATACTATCTTCAAACTTCATAGAAAATGTTTGGGGACAGATTGAATTTAAAACTGCCCATTCTAAAGCACTTAAAGAAAAAAGCAAGAACATTATTGTAATTGTTTTGGGGCAGGTGAGTACAAATCCCTATCATTTACTTAATTTTTTTAAATAATTTATTTGTTAATATTTTTTAATGCTTTCTGAAGGCTAAGAAGTATTCCTAGTCGTTTATAAAAGCTCCTTCATTCCTGTTTACAACTTTGTTGTCTCAGTACAAACCCACAGACAGTTCCAAATTTGTGGCTCAACATATAAGTAGTTTTATAATTCTCATTTTTAATTATCTGTGTAACTAAATATGAGCACCAAGGCTTTCTACAACTATTTGTTCACAATTTTTTTTTAATACACATTGGAAATATCTTCAAGGCTTTCAATCTAGGGTCAAATAAACATTAAAATCTCTTTTAAGAAGTTAAAAAAAATTTAAGATTGCATTACTTGTTTCTTATAGCAAGTGTACTTAAATGATGCATATGCCCTCCCAATACTATGTGATGCTGCAGTCATACAAATGTTAATTTTCAGAATGTGAATTAAAATCTGGCTGTGTCCACATGTGATGTTGATAATAATTCTTCATGAAAGAAAGTTAGCATGTACCTATACATAAGTGAAAGTGTTTGTGCTGTACTTCCATTGCTGAAAAAATAATTCAACAAGAAAATATCAGGAATTGAGGTACTAAAAAAGAAATTAGGACAGAGATATAAACAATACACACAAATTTGCAATGAACTTTTCAGGATGGAAAAGAGCCTTCTCAAGTCCATCCTGACCCAATGTGTTTTGTAAATAACAACTAGTGCATCAGTGAAAGGTGGTAGATAAGCTAATGTACAATAGGACAGACAGCCAATATATTAGTGAGCACCCCAAATTAAATTACTTTTTGTGGCTCTATTTTGTACAGGTATATTTTGCTAGACACAATTATTACAATACCTCATAGTTTATTTTCTAATTAAAATCTGTGAAAATTTAGAGGCTGTCACGGAGTTATTGGGAATAATTTATATAATATGGAATTAATTAACCACTCTGGACTTCTAAATCACATTAATAATTATGATATAAATACCTTCAAAATATTTAAGAATACATATTACATACAAGTAATGCCTATTTAAAAAACTTTTGCATCACACTATATTTCTTAATTTTGTTGACCATCTCCTTTTCAGAAGAGATACACCTTATGTAGTTTCAGATTCCTCTTGCAGATTTTTAAAGTTATTTCTGAAAGATCATTTCATTTCAAGAAATATCTAAAAAGGAGGAAAACTGATCAATTCCTTCTAGTGTTTGTTGCTGTGTAGGTACACAGGAAAAGCCTGTCCCACCACTTAAATGATTTGGGATTCCCTTTAACCAGTGAAGTAACTAGTGTCTGAGGTCATTTCTAACCTGTAAGAGGAACTTGATTCAAGTCTGTTTAGAGGAATTGATGATCAAGAGTGTCTAACTCTATAAAAGGGAAGGAAAAACCACCAAAAAAATTTAGAAAAGATGGTGCCATGCCAAAAGATACTCAATACATATTTTCATTGATAGTGTGTAATGCATTCCTTGTAATACTAGATAAGCAAGTAAGATGATCAATTGAGGTGTGCTATGATAAAGTTAAGACATTCATTCAGCCATTAAGGAAATCTATGAAAGACTGAACCACTTGTCACTCAATATTCAAAGCATAATAATGATACAGGAAAATTATATGCCATCTTCCCTTTCCCCCACTACAGGTGCCTCCAGAGTCAGAGATGGATGAGGAACTCAAGCTGTACCTGTCTACCAGAACATACCTACAATCAGATCATCCCAGATTTTGGGAGAACCTACGCTATGCCATGCCACACCCACAGGAATTCTTGTACAAGAAACGAGCAAAGACCAAGAAAACTGAGGGGCTACAAATGGTGCAAGCAAATGGAAAAGCAGGGTCATAACTGTTTACACAAGCAACTGTGTGGAGTATTGCTTAGAAAATGGCAAGTGGTGCCTAGTACAGGACTTACAGGTATTACGAAATCTGGTATGACTAGTGCTTATCAGAGGGCACCAATAAATGACACTGGTGTTCCAAAAAGTCTTTACCTGAAAAACAGTTCACAAACTTTCCTGTATTGTAAAAAGTGAGTGCTCAACTCTTGTGCAATGTATTATTAATATAAAGACAAATAATGTTCAAATGAGGATTTTACAGACCAAAACTGTATATATAGTTTTGTATAATGCTTTAATAAATTTTTATCAATATTTAAAAAAAATTCCATTTACTATATGAATGGATCCCACAAAAGTCTGAGAAGTTTTAAAACATGGACCTGAAATATACAAGTAAAGGACTTCATACTATTCATTGTGTGTCCTTATGCAGAGAGAGACATAGGTAAGAACCAAATGCAAAGGTGGTCATGAACAAAGATGACACCATGCATACTATACTGAGTGAAGCAGAGAAACAAAAGTACCATGGAGGAGTTGGGGGGAAGATTCCTGCACCTCACTCTATTACTGTTAGTCACCTAAACAAAGAAAATACACATTGTCTACATCCCACCTTTCCAAAATAAGTTATACTGTATATTAACCACACAGGCTGACAGTAACACAAAATTGTGAGCAGCATTGTTGCCACAAATCTATATACAATGAGGTCAGTGAAGTTTAGTTCTGAAGATCTTACAGCTGAGCTATGATAGAATCCTTATATCAGCTATACACCCTTTAATAATTTAAGATATAAGCCTGAAGTATTGATCAAGAAGCTAAATAGTGAGAACACAAAACAAACATTTTTGTAAATGAAATTTAAATTACTTTCATATTACACAGCTAATGGTGACCAATATTTCAAGACACGATATACACTAATCTGTGTGTGGGTGTGTAGAGAGAGAGAGAGAGAGAGAGAGAGAGAGAGAGAGAGAGAGAGAGAGAGAGAGAGAGAGAGAGAGAGAGAGAGAGAGAGAGAGAGAGAGAGAGAGAGAGAGAGAGAGAGAGAGAATCAAACAAATTAATTGTGCAATTGAAATACCAAGTCAACAGTTTCATAAGACTTATTACAGAACTGTTTAAAGAGAGATGAGAGAAAGCCTTACAACCTTTTATACATTCTAGTATTGCTCCATTAAAAGCCCCACAAACACCACGTGCATTTAATCATCATTGCTTATCAAATATTGCTACACAACAATACTTTTATTTATAGTGAAATCTAAATATATCTTACAGGTATTAGAAAAGGTTTATCTAAGGCTGAAGGGAGGTTTGATGTTAGGATGCCTGTCCCTCAAAACAAAGAATATGTCTCAAGCCCATTAAATTATATCCTTTCTTTTGTCTGTTTTGTGTTTACTTAGCCTGAAGAACCCAACACCAATGAAAGGCAAGATGCTTTGCCAAGTAAATGACTGACCTCTTAACATAACTGCAAGATGACATGACACCTATGCTTTGACCTGTGGTTCTATCACTGAAGGCAGAGGGCATTAAACAACTAATAAATGTTATTCATAGAGTTGTGAAAATAAATGTAAGAAACATAGCATTCTAAAGGTATAGTTTGGAGAAAACACCGTTAACTTTGTCAATTTACAAACTGGTGGAAGCATGCCAACATGCTATACTATCTCCTCCGTTCTCTCTGATCAAGAACATTTTTGTGGTATGCAACAATTGTATTATTTTTACAAGCCACATGCTGATGAGCCAAGAAATACTACTACAGTAGGTTTGGGGAGGAGCAATACATATCTTAAAATCTGGATCTTCATGAAGTTAACTTTTCAACCTAAGTTGTTGCAGACTAGGTGCAGATGCCCTCTATTCTACTGCCACACCACCATTATTACAGATCATGTATATGCCTCTCCTCCCTTATCTAACTGTCACACTAGCACCACCGTCAGAACGTTCATACATCTTTCCTCCTCCATACTGCTGCCAAACCAAAGCTGCCACCACCACAGATTGTTTCCATACATCTCCTCTCCATCAGTCCTTTGAGATAATGATGAAAATATTTTTCTTTGTTTATTTAATTAAAAAACATGTTTATAGTCTTTAGACACTGTCCAAACATGTAACACCAAACTCATTTAGTAGAAAACCACACATGGAACTCCACTGCCAACCATTCATCTAAAGGGAACAGAATCCTACAAGATATACAGGAGAAAACTTCAAAGTCCCATTGAGTAAAAGAGCTCAAGTTTGCAAATGTGACAATCTAAAGCATCTCACTTTATTGTAAGAGGCATGCTACTTGACCAAGCCAAGGTAATACTACCTCATGTAGTTTTGGTGTGTATTTATAAATACATATTCAAGGTTCACAGAACCTAATGTTTGAGTAACTGAGACTTTTTCAAATTGATGGTGCAGGTTTTGAAGGTTTTAAAGTGTAATGACAATAAACAAATTCTTAAAGAAAAACTGTCAAAATACCCATAAAATATAATATTTTGAATCCAAGAAAATACTTGACTTTACACTGTTCAAATAAATTGTCCTCCAGGCAGCAACCTACCACACTATTGTCAAAAGAGGAAGACTCGCCACACACACTTATGAAGCTCCGGATTCCAATTCTGATGCTGGAGTTTCTGGCTCTTCATCATTATAAATGTTTTCTGCCATCTGCCATACCTGAAACACAACAATATGAAAGCTAATTCTAAAAATACATTCTCATACATACATTGACATATTACTGTAGCCTCCATCAAGACTATGAATAGGTTTCCAGTACTTCATAATGAAATGGGTTATTGTTTACTTTGTGGAATATTTTCCTTTTGACAAGTACTAACCTGCATGATGTTATCTTCACTAACAGAGCAGATGACCCATGGCTCATTGGGATTCCAGGAGAAGTCTGATATCTTAGCAGTGTGACCACCATGTATGAACTGTAAAGAAAAAAATGTAGTCAATCTACCTGTGCTTCCTTAATTATACATCATGAGATGAAAAAAAACAATGAAAGTCCTAATATCATAATCCTTAGATCAGTTTCAGTCCTTCCACACAACATTCAATAAGTTGCACAAATGGGGCAAGCAAAGAAATGTTCACACAAATGGAAGGTGTTAGTAGCTACAGAAAATGTGGTTCCACAAAACACTAACTAATAGTTCTGGTGGTCCATCTTCAGCATCTTCAGCACTCTGCTCTTCTCCAATCTTGCTGAGGTCCCACACATGTAGTCTGCGGTCAGTGCCAGAGCTGGCCAAGATGGTCTCATTGTGAGGTGACCATTGGACCTGCAGTAATCCAAAACAAATGTTTTAAAGCTCCTTATATACCACAGGTTTACACCCCTCTCTCTCTCTCTCTCTCTCTCTCTCTCTCTCTCTCTCTCTCTCTCTCTCTCTCTCTCTCTTTTATATTTAACATTGACTCATCAATGACAAATTTATGATTGATACCTTGAGCAAATTTTTGATAATGGAAACTACTTGACAGGCTTATGAAACATGTTACGCTAAACCTCTAACATAGCAACCATTCTTTAAAATTCAAAATAAAAGATAACAAAGGCTGAGGAACTGCACAATGAACACTACAAACAACAATGCAATAATAATCCACAGAAGGTGCACTCCAGCAATTCCTCGCTGCCCCTCCACTGTTGCTGCCAATCTCACCTGGAATACTTCATCTTTGTGCGACTCAAACGAGTGGAGTTTCAGCTTCAGATTGCGCAGGTCCCACAAGGCAACTGTCTGCAAGGCGGGTGGAAAAGGGTAACTGGGGCGCTCACCACCACACTGAACGCATGCAAGTGTTACTAACCTGGAAGATTTCGTCCTTGTGCATGGCAAACGAGTGAAGCTTCAAGCTCAGATTACGTAAATCCCACAGAGCGACCGTCTGTAAGGGAAGCTGGATGTTGAACTGTTCACACATTATGGGCTGAGAGTCCTCAAGAGACGTCCCAATACAAACACAGCAAACTAGTGACCTTAGCGAGCACTGACTTTGTTCCTAAATCACTATCACTATCTACTTAAAAATCTAAAATCACTTGGCAACTTGGCTTTAAGTTTAAGTAGTAGTCCATAAAAAATTATGACTATCCATCATTAAAATTCCAACAGTAGCACACTTATGTTTTACAAAATTATTTTCTCTTTATTTCAAGATACAACTTTCACATTGAAACCAAATATCATAAACTGGCATTTAGTATAATCATAAAACTTACATAGTTCTATGTCAAATTAAGAGTATTCAATTTTCTGTTAGACGCACACCTTCAATAAACACTCCTCCATAAAAATCACTTCTTAATATTCATATTTTTTCTGTAAATATTCTGAATAAAATGTAATATTCATTTCTAAAAGTTTTCAAAGACAAATTTCCGGTTTACATGGATCACAATGTCATTTAATGGGACCTAATGAGGTTGCAATGAAAATAAGCTACTTGTCCTATGCCTTCCAAATCCTTCCATATAACAGTCTACATTTTGACTCATTATGTCTCACATTATGCCCTATAATTTTCATCCATTCACTCCAATTGGCCAAATCAATGCAATCTGCCCATTCCTATCACTGCGGTGCTTTCAATGACATGTTTCCTTCCCAACCTCTCAGCTCATTAAGCTATTATAACAGCATTCATCATCCACCTCACTTAGCTAAAACCTTTTGCCATTATCATCCATAACAGCTAGTTTTACCATTATAAAACTTTGGACTTCTCATAGAATAAAATAAAGAAATAAAAAATAAAGAAAGAAATAAAGAAATCTTGTTAAACAAGAAATAAACTCTGAAATCTTTCAATCCATTTCTGTCTCTTGATGTCAGTTAAATTTCTGTTCCTATCATATATTCTAGTAATTTGTCAATAAACTGCCAGGACTTTCCAGTGATATTATCTAATCAATCTATAGTATTCTTACAATCAATTACAATGAGTGCATAAATGATTCCATGTGTGGGATTTCTTCAACTAGCTCACCAAGTTGCAGTATCTAGCAGTCTCCTTCCCATGGCCAACATTAGATATTCCTGCAAACTAACAGTTACATTCTGATTTATAATTATTTTCTACTAATCACTCTGTCATCCCTTCAATATGCCTAAGTCATCAGTCTTTCCCTTACAACCAACACACTATTGCATCTACTATCCTCTCCAAATATTCACTATCTGTGATCCTCCTACCAGAGATCGGTCATTCACTGATGCACTACACATTCACCATTCTTATTCCAGTCCAAAATATCCTTCTTCTTCACAGTCCACAACTGGCTATAATACAGCATCATATCCCTCACACTAGCACTGCCTTCTGCCTCAATCACATCCAACAAATATGAACATTTATCTACATATTCAAAGAACTTATCAAGACCAATCTGTTTTTTCAACCCCCAATTCCTTTAACATATTTAAATATCTAGACTTCAGTATTCTACAAATCTTTAGGGTTCTACTACATATTTTGTTCACCCACATACTACATACGTACAAGATAGAATTGTGATCCCACACTCACTGCAGACAGTAGATGACCATGCATGAATCCTCTGTTCTTACAGTGCAACCTCCCTCATAAATCATGATCTTTGTGTTATGTCCATTTACTCTTAGGACTTAATACCATGCACTCTCTCATAAACTTAGCTTCTACTTTAATCTCACTCTTTGTATCAGCACCAAATCATAAAAACATGAAAAAACAAGATTTCATCCCCTCACCTTTAAGATTAACTGACATCACTTTCATTACTCTCATCATCAACTCTTCTCACACCAAGAGCCTTTCTCAAGAACTTAAACACAGTAAATTACATTCTAGCCATCCAACAGATGGGAGTAAAATAATGTGTAAGTTAAAATTAACCAACTTCACAATTCAACTGTACAGTGCCCCTTTGAGCATCATGAAAACACTAAGAAATCAGGATAGAAATAGGATGAACTTTCCATGAGGCCACTGCTTCTCACTTCTTAGGGCTGAACCTTAGGCAAGACCATCACAGTAAATTCCATACCAACATGTTGCCAATTAAGCTTGGATGAAATCTATAGCTCAAGTGTTTTCAACCGTCCTGTTACTACATAACAGACAGAACTGAATAGCAATAGCTTCCAGGCCCTCAACAACCAAACTTTTTTTTTGGCTGATACATTCTCTCCTCATCTGTTCATACTAGTGCTACTCCTCATTATCCCCACCTTTTATATATCTTACAAGTTTCATACTATTCTGCAATTTCAGGTATTTCATAACTACTGAAACCTTCCATTGTCACCAAAACTATATCCTTCGATATTCTGATTGCTGCTTAAATTTTGTGTGAACAAGAACAAGTCAAACATGCAACATGCACATAAAATTCTATAGCATCAACACAAAAATGCTGCATTCAGCTACTGTCTCCATTTCTGTGTTGAGAAAGTGGGGGAAAAAAATCATAAAAACATGAAACCATATATAGTAAAAATCAAACATGAAAGCCACTACAAAGGCAAACGACACAGGTGGTTGAGACTGGGAACTTTTTACATTTTCATATTTCTTAATAAACCTGTCTTTTCTCAGAAATATTAAAAGGCAACTGAGTAAAATGCTGAAAACTTAAAGAAAAACAAAATAAATCAACAATGATTGATTGATTGTTTGAGTTTCAAACTCCCAAGGGACAAGTTCCCAGCCCTCTACCATCAACCTTCCAGCTGTCTCTTAGGACACACAGAAAACACTGAAGCATATATTCTAAAGTGTAACCTTTTAATATGATGAATATATGTCCCTCACAATGACAGACAAAAGCACACATAGCTATTATCTATAAAGCCAGCACTGACAAAATTTTTTTTAAAAAGAATATAATAGATTGGAAAAACTCAGGGATAATGTCTTGTAGTGAGCAACATAATAACTAAAACATAAGAATTAACAGCAGAGACTTTCCATGAGTGCTGTAAGTGAAGCACAGGCACCCCCCTGGGCACATATGAAGGGCTCCACAGGATTACATATAAAGCCAAAAGAAACACCAATTACATCACTTCTGAAAATAAGTGTAATGAGGAAATTCCTGGAGCATGTGTGTTGTCTAATAATCTACCAATCTATTTCTGACATCTAATGCCAATTACTACCCCCCATTAGGTGGACACAGCACATCTCCATTTAACTTGCACTTGTATTCCCTCCTTACATGCTCTAATCTTCTCATTTATCTCTTACTTTTTGTTTTCTCCCTCACATACCCAGGCATCTTATCCTCCCACTTCATTTGAGTGTCTTATACCCATTCATCTACCAGACATTCCGTACAGTCATCTCACTTTTCTATCATCCTTTCTATATGACCTGACCACTTGTGTGTATGTGAGTGAATATCTTTTTAAAACACTCAGGACCTAAAACATGACTAAATACTAAGTACTACTAGAATCCATAGGCTACATAACAAATAATAACATGCCAAGTACACTGATAGCAGTTTTAAAACCTGGCATGTGTTTTATGCAGATGGTGGTGCACGGAAACAGAATGAACATTAGAATGAAAAGCATACAGAAGCAAGTTCTTCACCCTAAGCGCATGTATTCAAGTCTTAATTGTCTCTCACACACACACACACACACACACACACACACACACACACACACACACACACACACACACACACACACACACACACACACACACCTGAATTGGAAGACCTAAGTTACGAGGAAAGACTGGAAGAAATTGGATTACCAACACTGCAAGAAAGAAGGGAAAGAGGAGACCTGATAACAATGTTCAAATTAGTAAATGGCATGGAGAAGATAGACAGAGATGACCTAGTTGTAAAAGTGGAGGAAGGAGATAGACATACAAGGGGACATATGAAGAAATTAAAGAAGAGTCATTGTTTGGGAGATATTAAGAAATACAGCTTTCCGCATCGAACGGTTGAAATATGGAATAACTTAAAAGAAGAGGTAGTTGCGGCAAAGAGTGTGCACATGTTTAAAGAGAAATTGGACAAATTCGGGTATGGAGACAGGACTAATTGAGCTTTGGCTCGGACCCTGTATTATACAACTAGGTAAATACACACACACACACAGACACACACTCACCCTTCTTGCCAAGCTTGCTCTAACAGTATTTGCTGCATACAGAAGATGGCCTAACAAGTTTACTTCTGCAGTCCTGCTCTTGCTCAGACCATGTAAACAATTGTTTTGAATGACCAACATCAGTCAGGAATTATGCATATTTGGTAAAACTATATTATTGAAAAGGGAAAATTGTGCATGGAGTGACCTAACTAATTATTCTCACAGGCTCACTTATTTCTCCACCTTCCACCATGGGTGATCACAATTATGCATGATTAGGAGTTTCAAGTATTTAAGGTTTTCTTTACTTTCCAGAAAGATAGTTTGTCAGATGGTATTACATTCTTAAAAAGATCCACACTACACATCCAAAATTTTCAGCATCAGTAAACAAAGCCATATGCAAGACATTTTCCAAGGGCAAAGCAGACTCAGTTTGCTACCAAACCATGAAACACTAGTAAGGACTGAAGAGCAGTCCCCAGATTGCTGGCCTACTAGATGCCAATGATCCCTTGGACAAATCTCTCCATTACAGATAACAATTAAGCATCAATTGATAACACATAAATATGTACTACAAACAATGAAAGACAAAATTATAGATATCAGTTACGTAACAAAAAAGGCAAAGAAAATGGGACTTTTGAGAATTAAAGTGTAGCAAGACCAATGAGTGAACTATGCAAACTCCTGAACTCAGTCTGGCACACATGTATAACTGCTGAATTACTGCTAGTAAGTCAGTGAAACCTAAATGACATTTTAGAAAACCAAGGAGTAATTACAAATGTAAAACAATTATGCATACATAAATCAAAATATGTGACTTTAGAGAAAATAACTTAAAAATATCACAGACCACAAAGCAACACAAAAGAAAACAAGTTAGCAGATCAACAAAAAGCATCATGGTATTAAAAGCATATAAACAGACTAAGCAACCACAATGACAGTAACCCACCTTGTCTGCACTGCCAGTAGCCAGGATGAACTCTGAGTAAGGGTTGAAGGACAAACAGTTGACTTCAGCAGTGTGGGCATCAACTGTGTGTGAGGGTTTGTTGGTGTTGTTAGCTCGTGTGTCCCAGATCATCAGCTTCTGGTCGTCAGCCACAGAGCCAAACAGAGATTCGTGTAGCAAGTGCCAGGCAACATCCTGTAAACAAAGAAAGTCCTCATAAAATATCAAGTTCTTAACCACAAAACATGCAGGTGACGAGTGTACTGACTTTAGGAAAGATCTGCAAGAAGGCACATACAGTAACCATATACGCCACCATACATTTCATTGCCAATACAGATCTGTTTTGTGGCATATAAGATGTAAACACACCTTGAAATTTATCTATATCTCCCTCCTTTTGTTCAGGAAGAAACTTTATCTACTGATTCTAACATGTCTTAATAACTGCTCACAAGCCAGAATCCTTCAATCTCCACTCTGTTATAACCACCTACATGAGTGAATTGACAGACACACATCTAGGCACATCTGGCAATCTTTGTACATTTGTGAGATTATTAACTCTTACAGTTGAGGCTTCCTATTTGACCATATCTGAAATAATAAGAACCATACACCAAAACCAAGAATGAGCCTAGGTACCACCTCTCTTCTTACGAGAAGCTCTGTAAACAGCCTCAAACCAGAACCCACTCACCTCAACAACAGCTGTGTGTCCCGTAAAGATGGTTTTTGCATCAATGACTCTGTTCTCCTTGGGTGTGGCATTGATGTCCCAAAGGCATATAGTGTGGTCATCAGATGCACTCAACAAATATCCATTCAGGTTTGGGTTCCAGGAGAGGCCATATCCCTCCTTCTGATGACCCCGCAGCCTGAAAAGTCGTAGTGTTAACAGCATGTGATACCCAACCATTTATACATGACTACCTCTTCCATATACAGAACATTTTAATACATCAATAATAAGAAATAAACATCTGAAATCCTAACTTGTACTATGTAGGACCAACTGTCAGTGTGTGAACATGACAGGATCAAAGAAATATAGTCATTCAAATCCTATTCATGGCAAAAAATAGATAAGCTGCTGATCCTTAATATACCAATTCTTTTCTCTTTCAAAGGTATAGCCATTATAATTATTTTACACTTTTGAACTATGTCATGTCTTTGATTTGTCTCAAATACACCAGTCTTTTACTGATTCCAAGAACTGTTCTCCTTCCCACCACATTAATTAACTCATCTGTTCTTACTTCCCTGCTACACATCAACAACTGACAACCTTGTATTCTGCCTCACACCTCAGATACTCCACAATGCTTGTTTTCTCAAACATGTGTATCATCTTTCATAAGTTAATTTATTTGCCATCTCCATTATAAATCTTTTTAATATTCCACTCCATATTTACTTTCAAAGGAATATGATAGATTTCTTATTCTTTTCCTTAACTATGCCCAAATGAAAGACTCCTACATTAATAGGAAAAATATTCATTTCACAAAAACCTATCTGAATCACTTAATATTAAAGATGAATCACAAATTAAAAAAAAAAATCATTGTTACTCAGGATCAATTTTAAACCTGAACCAAAGACAAGATTTCTCTCCATTTTTACCTTTTTTTTACATTTTTTTTTCCTTTTTACTTATAAATCCAAATTCTACAACTGTAAGTGAACATTAGTATATGGAATGTTTGTAAATTAACATCCATCTGCATGATCTTTGCACAAGCTGAAGATTTACCTCAGGTCTGGATGACACTCCCCTGATGGGTCTGGCTTGGAAGGGTGCTTAGTGTAATCAAACACTAACACATCACTGGAAGGAGTCTTGGTGGCGATGACACATGGGTTCTGGGGCATGTACCGAGCTCGATTCACCTCACCTTCATGGTTGATCTTGATTTCTATCTCAATCTTGCCACTAACAGAGCCAAACCCACCAAACTCTGAGGAAACCATTAGTAACTATTACCCTACATAATTCTTATCTTGATTTCTATCTCAACTTCCAAACTAACAATACCACAAGCACTGAACTCTGAAGAAACCACTCCAGTAATAATCATTAGCTTACATTTTCTAAATTACTGACAGCAACAAAAACTGTTACACTAAACAAAAGACTGACATTTGGCCATCAAGCATATCTTGTGCAACTTCTATAATTATGTGTTACAGTATCCCTGTCTTTTCCTGACCCATCCAGGTTGGCTGAACAATAATAAGGATAAAACTCACCTCCCTTCTCATTGTCATAGTGAGAAGCATCAAACTGAGCATCTTCATTGGGCAACTGGACTGAGGCAATAAGAAGGTGGTTCTGTTCATCACTGGTGTGAGTGCCAAGGATGAGCCGATGGATGCTATAATCCTTTCCCTCCGGCCTGACATACACAGGGCAATTCAGTGTCAATACAGTTATTGTACATTTGTTGGTTAAAATCACACATGCATACAAAAGGTGGTAGTTACACTCAGTACCTTGTGACATCAGGGAGCCATTGCGCAGTGAGGGATGGCCACTCCAATGCGTGCGTCATTACCAGGTCATATAGGAAAGGTGTATTCTTCTTCCATATCTTGTACTCCTCATTGATGACACGCTCTTCCACTGCATCGTCAAATGTGTCTGTGGCACCATGGATACACAAGTTTAAAACTGCCACTACAAATACCAGATACTATTAAGTAACCAAATCACTACTTAATGACAGCATGCTTAGTGAATGTCATTCCTATAACAGAGTGACTAGTTCACCCATATAAGGGATTGCCAAAGACAATCAGTAGGGCCACAAGCACACCAGTGACCAAAACTAAGTTCCCACATCATAAGGCAAAGTAATCAGAACTTGCAGAAAACTTCTGCTGGTAGCAAACTGACCAAAATATTATAATTAATGCCACATCAAGTAATTTGTAAGACATGAAATTAAGTCTTATAAAGAATCACAAGCAAGAGATGGACATTTTAGGAAGCCAAGTGTGGCCCAGGGCCACTTGTGGCCTGTTAGTAGTTATTACTGCCTGGATGGCAGCCTCACGGTCTTTAAAGGAAAGTGGAACCTTCCTCTTGGTTAAGGGGGTAAAGTGTCACCTATTACATAAATGACACTGTCTGCAGCCCACCTTGAAGGCGGTGTGCAGGTGCCACTTCAGCCAAGGCCAGAGTCGGCGGGAGGTCTGGTGCAGGCCCACCACCATCCCCAACTACACAACAAAAGAACACATGATGTAATTGCTGTAAGCCAGCTACAACTGGCATGAAGATCCTTCACCTACCATTCTCTCCGTATTACTCCACAGGGCACACACAAAACATGTGTTGCTCCATAAAAATTTACCTTTCTGTTAAAAATTATGAATTCATATGGATCTGTTACTTCTTACCAACACTCAAATTACACATTTTTGTACTTATGAAGCCATATTATGGTATGGCTTGAACAAAATTTCACCAAGATGAATTTATACATCTTCCAATGATTTCTTAAAAAATTGAAACAAAATATTCATGTTTCAAGTTTTGGCATAAGTTATGTTCTTTACTTATGTCACAATCTAAATAACCGTAGAATACTTCAGATTCAAATATTGCAGCAATAATCCTGCATATGGAAGGTAACTGAAAGATCCTGAAGAAATATTAAATATCATCAAACCTAATACAAGTGTTAGGGGAAGCTTTAAGCCTCAACAAGGAATTGAAGAGCAACATCCTTATACTTTACACAGATATAAGTCTGAACTTTGGTTATCCAAGTCATTTACAGTAAGAATATATTACCCAATATCTACATGTTTAATACACTACACCAATCAACTTCCCACCTTAATTCATCAACTGTATCTTAAATTACTTAATACTTATTATTTATGCTACAGCACAGGAATTAAAACTTCAAATGTTATGTATGAATACTGCTGCAAGTGGAAATTGGCCATGCTTGAAAGGACTACATGTTGCCATGTTAAGTAGAAGTGGGCTAAATCCAAGCTATATGCCTTTTAATACCATTAATTTACACTACCAACTGAGAGAGAGAGAGAGAGAGAGAGAGAGAGAGAGAGAGAGAGAGAGAGAGAGAGAGAGAGAGAGAGAGAGAGAGAGAGAGAGAGAGAGAGAGAGAGAGAGAGAGAGAGAGAGAGAGAGAAACACACACACACACACACACACACACACACACACACACACACACACACACACACACACACACACACACACACTGGCAATCAATGTCATTCAAGTGCTGTACAGGTCACCCACACCAATTGTCTTAATCCTTGAGTGCATCACTGAGTAATGTCTTCAGATGCAAAGTACACTAGTCTCTTGTCTCCAACAGAATTCCTACAACCTCTTACTACACTCAAACTACAATAATAGGTTCACAAAGAGATGAACCAAGCCATAAAGCCTCCACAAGAGAGATGAACCCCTGAGAATGAATGCCAGAAACCATACATACAAGCTGTGGAGTGAAGAGATTAGGGATTAGGGATGCTAGGAAGGAAGGAAAGAGACTAAATAGGGTGTGCAGCCAGTTGAGAAAGAGGAGGCATGAGAAGGAGGAGGCTGAATGTGATTAACAGAATGCATGGACATCATATATGAATTAGCAACAAATGACAAAGCAAAAGATAATGAATGCTAAAGTTAGGTGTGAAAGAAGTGTGATTCAGTCCCTAAAGAGAGAGAAAGGTGTTGAAGACGGTTGAGAATGGTACTGATTTCTGAGGGGTGAGAGAATGCCTGACAGTGAGAATGTGGAGAGCCTGAAGGTGAATGGCATGGTGGTCACAGATAAGGAAGAAATGAGAAAGGAAATAAAAGCATTTGGGAAGAGATTGGTAGTATAAGCAAGATAACAGATGTGAGAGAAGGATGTGTGACAATGGAGAGGAATTTGAATGAAAGAATCAGCAGGAAGTGGAAAAGTATGTGGAAAAAGAAGAAGAATGGGAGGGCAGCAGGGCCACATAAGAAGCTGTGATTAATAAGATGACTGAGTTATTATTAAACCAAGTATGTGAAGAGGAAAGAGTGCCGAGAATGTGGAACAAATGTGAGTGACTCTGCTGCATGAGAGGATACAAGAATAAGAGCAAGTTGAAAAATAAAGGTTAAAAACATTAGTGAACACAAAAGGTAAAGTTTTCAGTGCAGTGTTGAATGAGAGACTGTGTAAGTGAATTGAAAGAGCTGAAATGTTTGATGAAAAAGAGAATGGATTTTGTGTGGACAAGAGAACAGAGGATAACATGTTTGTGGTGAATGAAATGATTGAAAGATGGATGATAGTAAATTGTACTTAGGTTTTCTGGACATAGAGAAAGCTTATGATATGATGAAATGCTCGCTAGTCTTTAAAAAATTGGGTTGAGTGCAAAGATAATCAACATGATGCAAAGTATGTATGTGGAAACAAGAGTTAAATACAAACTAGGAGATAGAGAAACAGACTGGGTGAAGAGTGAGGGAGGTGTTAGGCAAGGTTATATATTGTCACCGACCCTTTTTAGCTTGTATACAGAGGAATTGGCAGTCGGAATGAGAAGAATGAATGCAGGAGTAAATGTAAGTAGTTATGAGTGAAATAGCAGATGAGCTGCAAAGTTTTTTAGATGTTGTAAATGGGTATGGAAGAGACTCTGGAGTAAGATTTAGCAGTGAGGAAAGCAAGGTAATGATAGTGAATAGATCAGAGGATGAGAGAAATTTAGTGTGTGAACTGGGAGGGAATGAGTTGAGAAAGACAAATGAATACAAGTACCCGGGGATGTGGACGAGTCCAAATGGCTATGTGAAGGTGAAGAATAAAAAAAAAAAATAAGCATTGTGAACCAGTGGGTTGATCAACTAGGAAGTGCAGCAAGGATAAGAGCAAGTGTACATGATGTCCTGCAAGAAGTCTGGAAGAGTGTGGCTGTTCTGAGCATGATGTATGGGTACGGATTTGATTCCAAAGAATGAGAATGAACTAAAGAAATTAGAAGTTGGACAAATAGAGTAGCAAGATTGGCACTGAATGCAATAAGGTATACAATGACAGAGACTTTATGGGGAGATATAGGATGGAGTATTTTTACAGAAAGACACGTAAAAGTAACCCTGAGGTACAACGCTAGATTAGACCAGATGAATGATGCAAGATTAGTGAGAAAGGTGCTTCTATGGAATGTTGGGAGTAGCAAGTCGAGGAAGTGTGTTAAGATGGTGGTAAAGAGTGGCTTGGAAACTAGCGAGACTTTTCAGCAGTTTGAGAAGAGGCATATTGAGTGTGACTGGAATATGATTGTTAGAAATGGAGAGGACTTAGAAAGGGATGTAAGAAAATAGAAAATTGAGATAAGTAGTAAAATGTGTGGGGATGAGTGAATGGAAGAATAAGATAGAACAAAAGAGTATTCTGAAATGGCATAGAAAGAGGCCCCATTGTATGTAAAGTGGTATGAGGGAAGCTTGGGTGATCATGTTCTCTTCTGAGTGAGGGCACAGTGTATGGAATTGAATGCAAGGAGATACAGATGGTCTGAGCCCCACAGCAGTATGCCAGATGTGTAATGTGGGAGAGGATGAGACGGTGTACCATGTGGTGCTGGAGTGTGTGAAGTATGCCAGAGACAGAGAGGAGATGATGCAAGCAGTGCTGAGGGAATTAGGGCATGTCAGAGTGGAGAAGACAGGAAAGGAATGGATGGTGTTGTTACTAGGACTGTGTAGAGAGACAAATGAAAGGATGATTGAGGCAGTGAAGAAGTTCCTGGAGAAAATGTGGCATGCTAGATGTAGGAACTAATGGTGTGAAAGATGCTGTCTGTTTTCTGTTTTCTATTTGCTGTTTTTCTTTTTCCTTATAGGAGTTGCCAATACAAAGGCCTGGCTCAGGAGTGATCTTGACACACATATAGCATCAAGATCAATATCAAGATCCCATTTTTTAAATCATGAATGAAATCAGAGCAGCTAGGAAAGAGCGAAAGAGAATGAGTAGACAAGTGTAGATGGCTGAGGAAAAAGAGGCACGAAAGCGATGAGGCAGAGAATGAATATCAGAATGCATGGGCAGTGTATGTGAAGCAGCAGCGGTTGACAAGACGAATGATAACGAATGTTAAAGTGAAGAGTGAAAGGAGTGTGATTCAATCTTTAAGGGAGTAAGGTATGGAAGGTGGCAGTGAATGGTACAAGTTCATGAGAGGTGAGAATATGTCAGGCAGTGTTGGTGTGGAGAGTCTAAAAGTGGATGATGTAGTTATAACAGAGAAGGAGAGAATCAGGGAGGCAATCAAAGGGTTCTGGGAAGAAGTAGGTGGGGTAGGTGAGATGTTTTGTGTGAGAGAAGGATGTGTGATACTGGAAAGGAAGAATGCAGATGAACTGGAAGAAAGAATCAGTAGGGAGGAAGTGGAGAGGTGTGTGAGAAGGCAGAAGAATGGCAAGGCAGCAGGTCCAGATGATATACCATATGAGTTCTACAAGAATGGTGGAGAGGTAGTGATAGATAGAATGACTGAATTATTCAACCGAGTGTGGGATGAAGAGAGAGTGCCAAGAAAGTGGAATGAGAGCCGAGTGTGGCTGTTGCATAAGGGAGGATTTAAGAATGAGTTGAAGAACTACAGGCCAACTGCATTAGTGAATACAAGAGGTAAAGTTTTCAGTGCAGTGTTGAATGAGAGACTGTGTAAATGAACTGAGAGAGCTGGAGTGCTGGGTAAAGAACAGAATGGTTTTTGTGTGGATAGGAGAGCTGAGGACAATAAGAACATGAGAACATAAGAAATAAGGGAAGCTGCAAGAAGCGACCAGGCTTACATGTGGCAGTCCCTGTATGAAATATACTTACCTATTTCCATTTATTATCCCCATCCATAAACCTGTCTAATCTTCTCTTAAAGCTCTCTAGTGTCCTAGCACTAACAACATGATTACTGAGTCCATTCCACTCATCTACCACTCTATTTGAGAACCAATTTAGGATGGGAGTAAATTGTACCTAGGTTTTCTGGATATAAAGAAAGCTTATGATAGAGTGAACAGAGAAATGCTAGGTAGAGTCTTAGAAAAGATTGGATTGAATGCAAAGATAGTTAACATAGTGCAAAATATGTATGTGGACACAAGAGCAAAATACAGACTAGGAGACATAGAAACAGACTGGGTGAAGAGTGAGAGAGGAGTTAGGCAAGGCTGTATATTTTCACCAACCCTTTTTAGCCTGTATACAGAGGAGTTAGCAGCTAGAATTATAATGAATGAATGTTGGGGTAAGTGTGGGGAATGATAAAGTATGTATGCTTCTTTAAGCAGATGATGTAGTTGTTATGAGTGAATCGGCAGAAAAGCTTCAAAGTTTGTTTTATGTTGTGGATGGGTATGGAAAAGACTTTAGAGTAAGGTTTAGCAGTGAGAAAAAAGCAAGGTAATGATTGTGAATAGGTCAGAGGATGAAAGTAATGTGGTATGGAGACTTGGAGAGAATGAGTTGAAACAGGTGCAAGAATACAAGTACTACACAAGTACAAGTACAAGTGAATGGGATGTAAGAAAATGGAAGAATGAGATAGACAAAGAAGTGAAATGTGTGGGACTGAATGAATGGAAGAATGAGGT
Organism: Scylla paramamosain; assembly: GCF_035594125.1. Classification (NCBI taxonomy): domain Eukaryota; kingdom Metazoa; phylum Arthropoda; class Malacostraca; order Decapoda; family Portunidae; genus Scylla; species Scylla paramamosain. The sequence goes on from NC_087160.1 coordinate 5,719,821, forward strand.
GGAAAGAAAGAAGACCCTGGAATGGTACAAAGAGAAAGGTATGATGGAAGCCTGGGTGGTGATCTTCTCTTCCAAGCAAGGGCACACTGTATGAATGTGAACGCAAGGAGTTACAGATGGTCTGAGTCCCGCAGCAAAATCTGCCAGATGTGTGACATGGGAGAAGATGTGGTGCTGGAGTGTGTGAAGTATGCCAGAGACAGGAATGAGATGATGCAAGTGATATTGGCTGAATTATGGCATGATAGGAATGAAAGAGTGGAGAAGACAGGAAAGGAGTGGATGGTGTTGTTGCTGGGACTGTGTAGAGAGGCAAATGAAAGAATGATTGAGGCGGTGAAAAAGTTTCTGGAGAATGTGGCCAGATGTAGGAACAATTAGTGTAGAGGATGCTGTTCGTTTCTCTTTTTTTTCCCTTATACAGGAGTTGCTGATCCAAAGGCCTGGCTTAGGAGTGATCCCAAGCCACCTGTACCATCAAGATCAAGATCATCTACCTAATCAATTTGCCTTGCCCTATGCTGATTTTTTTTTTTAAATATCAATAGTAAAACAATAATAGCAATATCAAAGTGTCAACTTTTTCAAAAACTGTGGATGCTCAGTGGAACAAACCACTGGAGGCACACAGTCACACAGTCATGTGAATGTCAATAAAAATATGTTTATTACTTTCCACTGCTTTTATGAGGGTTAATACTCTGATAATTTTGTTTTCCAACTGAAATCTTTGAGGATCAGCTTAGAACAAGGCTAATTAATAAAATATTTAAAAATACATATAAAAAAATTAGAGAAGTGGTAAGAACTTTACCAGTCCACCAGTCATCTGCCCACCAAGACAAGAAGGGTCAGGGGGTGTGGCACATACGAGTAGATCAGCTATGACTAACAACTGTGGCATCACACACAAATCTGCAGCTTTAATCCCTGAAGTTATGTGGGTATTACTCAATTTTTCACCATAATGCTCGAGAGAATTGATAATTTGTTCTCCTCATAAATTCTTAGAAGCTTCACCAAATAAATTTCTACCAGAAACAGATAATGATGGAAAAGTTTTGAAGATTTTTTTTTTTTTTCACTTTGGGTGCCTCAACCTAATACTAAGCATTGTAAAGATATTATGTTATAATGTTAATGTGAGGGATTTGTGGATCAAGACTGTTTCATTGCATGTGTACAGCTCCAGACCATTCATGTGATGCCACCATTAAAGTTAACAGTCACAAGTGTCCAATGTAGCTTTACCTATTATGTTCAGGACAGCAAATTGATCTTATATGGTATCCTGTCAGCTTCTCATCAACCACCAGTATAACAGCTCACTGTCCATCATGAAGCTTTGGTGTTTTTGGAACACTACAGCTCGTCATGCTATCATTTAAGTTAGGAATGCCCTTCATTATAACTTGACACTTAAAAGATTGCTGCATGACAGAAGACTGTTATGTGAGTAAAAAGATTATGTGACAGGAGATTGTTACATAACATTTTCCAGACAGCTGCATTTCTTCTTCTCTCATCCAAACTCTGCATTCCCATAGCATGGGAACATTATAAATGTTCTAGACTGACGAGTCAAAATCATTTGAGTACACCTAAAAAAAAAAAATGTTATTTAGACCAAAGTGCATTAAGATAGTTATGAAAGTTTGCCATTCTATGCTACTTAAGTATGTCAAATGCTAAAAGGCATAAATGTTCACAAGAAGCTTCCCAATGCCTCTGCACTAACAACCAGTCAGTAAGTATATTCCAGTCATATACCACTCTACTTGAGAGCAGTCCACCAATCTTTAATCCCTGAGGTCCTGCGCATCACGGGTAGATGGCTTGAAGAATTCTGACCTGACCCGCACAAACAACCTGACAAATGCACTTATTCCAGCCATCATATCACCACACTAGATAATAAACCCACACCTGCTTACTAGTGTCAAGTCTTATACACCATCCCTATCAATCACACATGTAATAATACGTTAATATTATCGTAAAAATGCTGAAAAATAATCATCTAACACCCGCACCGCAATAACAACCTGATAAGTCTATTCTAGTAATCTACAATTATACTTGAGAACAGCCCAGGTATCTTTAATTCCTGGAGTCCTGTGCATCCTTTACTACCGGCTAAATAGGTCATAGGTGTCATTATCAGCCTTGTATCAGCCCTGCCTGCTCTGACACAAAGTTGAGGTCCTGCCTTTCGGGGTCCTCTCAACATGTCAACAAAGCCACGCCGACTCACACAACTTTCATTCATCTTCTCCATGCCTCACTCTGTTCTCCACGTGTGCTCATTCCCACACCACACGCACCCATACTTTCATATTTACCTTTGGAGCCTTCTTTGTCCGTCATTGTTTTAAATGGTGGGCACAACACACCGCCTCTTCCTGCCGCCCGCACTGAATGGCGCCAAATTTTCCCCGCGCAGGCGTCGGTTCAACATTTGTGTTTATACTTCACTTCCATAATTCATTTAAGGTATTCCTACCCATATGTGTGCTAATTTTGCAATGATATTAAATTAATCTGGACTATGTAGATACTTTTGACCTTTTTTGGACTTTTGTCACATATATCTCAGATTTTCTTTTGTGACCGGCGCCGCTATGGTTGTTTGCCGAATCCTTTGCTGCTGCTACTTTGTCCTTTTTTTCTCTCTCTCTCTCTCCTCCCGTCTTACATGCCTTCATTCTTTTCTGACATCCCTTTTCTTGTACAACTTAAAGATATAAAAAAAAATAATTTTTATGTACTAGCTATTTCATTCTATTTGCCCTATTTTTTAGGGTCTGGTCCCACCATCTACTGTCCCCTCCCTCCTCTCCCTACCCAGCAAAAGCGTCCTTTCAATTTCTGTACATGCAATGCATTTCTCCGCGGCCTGTATAGCCTGTTGTTATGTACATATAAGCCCTTACGTTTGTTGCTTTCCAAAATTCAGGTAAGCTTGTACAACTTAAAGACATAACATTTCATTAATCTATTTTCTGCCCAGTTTCCCTTTTTCCGGTTCCAGGCTCTCTTCTAGAAACTGTCGTCATATTGAAGCTTATGAAAATGACTTACTGTATCATCTTTACACAGTTTATGACTAACACACTGTGCAGATCTTCAAACACCCATGAAGAGAAGGGGTGTTGACCTTTCGCAGCTGTAATCCATTACACCGAAGTGATTTAAGCTCTCGTAAGCTCTTTTTTGTCCACTATCGACGCAAAATATTCATTGAACTATTACTAAGATAATTAAGTTATCCTCTATCACATCTACGAGAACCACCAAAAAAGTAGTAGATGAAAACACTTGCAAATGTGATCCTTGTATTGCATATAAATGTGTCAGACGTTCATCTTTCTGGGAACACAATATTTATATAGAGCAGTGGCTCTCAATCCTTTCTAAGTTCATGCATCCTTCCAAGAATTTTTGAAATATTCATGTACCCTCACGCTTTGGACAATTAATTACCAAAAAATACATAAATACTTCACGTTTCCCTAGTTTCAAGACTGAAAATACATTAAAATGCATGAATAATAAATCAGAGTTTTCTAGTTTATACAAAGAAATAACAATTCGGTCCTAAACTGTTTAAAATAATTGTTCTATAGGTGCTATATGCACGTATAATAGAGCAAAGTGCCACATTTCAAATCCATGAGGAGCAAGTTGTATCTCACTGTAATATGCTAATGAAATAAAAAATGTAATACTTTGATCCCAATTTAGATTAATTTCTTACATGACAATTTTCTTCCTAAAACATCTTTTTTTTCATGTTGTGCACTCCCATACACACTGGCTGTCATGTACCCCTCCATGTATACCCCTTTGTTCCAGGTAGCCTTGGAAAAAAATCATGCTGAAGGAGGTGCACCATGCATGCACCCAGACCAAAAACTCCTTCATTAACAGAAAGTGTCAAAACCTTTCAAGATCTAACTCCCCTCGTGACTTCTGGCATCTAGCCAAAAATATCTCCAATAACTTTGCTTCTTCTTCTTTCCCTCCTTTATTTCAACCAGATGGCACCACTGCTATCACATCTATTTCTAAAGCTGAACTCTTCGCTCAGACCTTAGCTAAAAACTCTACCTTGGACGATTCTGGGCTTGTTCCTCCCTCTCCTCCACCCTCTTACTACTTCATGGTACCTATTAAAATTCTTCTCAATGATGTTTTCCATGCCCTTGCTGGCCTAAACCCTCGGAAGGCTTATGGACCTGATGGGGTCCCTCCTATTGTTCTCCGAAACTGTGTCTCCGTGCTTACACCTTGCCCAGTCAAACTCTTTCAGCTCTATCTGTCAACATCTACCTTTCCTTCTTGCTGGAAGTTTGCCTACATTCAGCCTGTTCCTAAAAAGGGTGACCGTTCTAATCCCTCAAACTACCGTCCTATTGCTTTAATTTCCTGCCTATCTAAAGTTTTTGAATCTATCCTCAACAGAAAGATTCTTAAACATCTATCACTTCACAACCTTCTATCTGATCGCCAGTATGGGTTCCGTCAAGGCCGCTCTACTGGTGATCTTCTGGCTTTCCTTACTGAGTCTTGGTTATCCTCTTTTAGAGATTTTGGTGAAACTTTTGCTGTTGCCTTGGACATATCAAAAGCTTTTGATAGAGTCTGGCACAAAGCTTTGATTTCCAAACTACCCTCCTATGGCTTCTGTCCTTCTCTCTGTAACTTCATCTCAAGTTTCCTTTCTGATCGTTCTCCGTTCTATTGCTGCTGTGGTAGACGGTCACTGTTCTTCTCCTAAATCTATTAACAGTGGTGTTCCTCAGGGTTCTGTCCTGTCACCCACTCTCTTCTTATTATTCATTAATGATCTTCTAAACCAAATTTCTTGTCCTATCCACTCCTTCGCTGATGATACCATCCTGCACTTTTCCACGTTTTTTCATAGACGTCCAACCCTTCAGGAGGTAAACATTTCACGCAGGGAAACCACAGAACGCTTGACTTCTGATCTTTCTAAAATTTCTGATTGGGGCAGAGCAAACTTGGTATTGTTCAATGCCTCAAAAACTCAATTCCTCCATCTATCAACTCGACACAACCTTCCAGACAACTGTCCCCTCTTCTTCAATGACACTCAACTGTCCCCCTCTTCTTCACTGAACATCCTTGGTCTGTCCTTTACTTTTAATCTGAACTGGAAACTTCACATCTCATCTCTAGCTAAAACAGCTTTTATGAAGTTAGGTGTTCTGAGACGTCTCCACCAGTTTTTCTCACCCCCCCTAGCTGCTAACTCTGTACAGGGGCCTTATCCGTCCATGTATGGAGTATGCTTCACATGTCTGGGGGGGATCCACTCATACTGCTCTTTTAGACAGGGTGGAATCAAAAGCTTTTCGTCTCATCAACTCCTCTCCTCTAACTGACTGTCTTCAGCCTCTCTCTCACCGCCGCAATGTTGCATCTCTGGCTGTCTTCTACCGCTATTTTCATGCTAACTGCTCTTCTGATCTTGCTAACTGCATACCTTCCCTCCTCCCGCGGCCTCGCTGCACAAGACTTTCTTCTTTCTCTCACCCCTATTCTGTCCACCTCTCTAACGCAAGAGTTAACCAATATTCTCATTCATTCATCCCTTTCTCTGGTAAACTCTGGAACTCCCTGCCTGCTTCTGTATTTCCACCTTCTTATGACTTGAATTCCTTCAAGAGGGAGGTTTCAAGACACTTATTCATCAATTTTTGACCACTGCTTTGACCCTTTTATGGGACTGGCATTTCAGTGGGCATTTTTTTTATTGGATTTTTGTTGCCCTTGGCCAGTGTCCCTCCTACATAAAAAAAAAAAAAAATCACTGCAAAAGGTTGCATCGTGCACCTAGAATAAGAGTAGTGAGCTTGTAAGCTTGGGGGGATGTCACTATAGCTACAGCTCTTTGTGAGTGTATTGAGGTGAAGTGTCAGGAGCCCTCAAGTGAGGATACTGCGCCCAATTTATCCCAGCACATAACCTGAAATTTACTTCATGCCTTCCGTACTGCTTGACCTGAACATAATTGTAGTGTTCATAAAAAAAAAATACTAATTTTGTTATAGCACACACACACACACACACACACACACACACTGCCACTATGATTGCAAGATTTACTGATATACGATGCATAACTTTCAATCTGTTGTTATTTTCTGTTCGAAAATCAGAGAATCAGGGAGCTGATAACGTGTAGGAGACAGGAACATGGTTTCGTTTCTTAGTCAGAGCTTGCGCTGAATTTCAGTCGCAAACATCCACGTTCGTGAACACTAAGTCAGTTCATCCTGGATGTGGTTCACTTTCACGTTCATCAAATTTTCAGCAAAACAAACTGTGTTATCACTGGAGGTGTGTGGCTCGCGTCGCCGCGCTGCAGGAGGCTCCGTTCCGCCTGCGACTCAGCGTACAGGAGCCCCGACGAGACTGCCTGCCGTGCTTCGGGACTGCTTCCCCAAGAGGTGCACGGTGGCCACCTTCTACTTTAAAAAGGCTTGCTGGCATCAGGGAGCCTCTGGCGAATACGCGCAGACCGCCGAGTGCGGGGTGAAGGACCTGGCGAGGCTGAGACGCCTGCCGGTTGACCTGCCCGTCGAGGTGAAGTACTGGACAAAGGGGCGGCCTAGCAAGTTGCTTCTGCAAGTCTCGCTGGGGGCCGTGCTGAAACAGCTGGAGGGCAGCCCCACCTTTGGGGCCTGGCTGGCATTCACCAGCACCAGCCAGGAGCAGTGTGTGTGCTGGCAGCCAGCGGAGCACGAAGACGCTGCCGCCGCCTACTCGTCCCTTAATGACGAAGGCCCGGGTGACTCGGGTAACACTCCCTCGGTGTACGACGCCCTTTGGGATTCGGACGATGAGGAGACTTCCGTGGAAGAAGACACGAGACTCCCGTCCCCTGCGTCACGGAGGACGACGAGGGACAGACACTGAGGGTTCCTCGCCACACTGGAGACGAGACCGAAGCAAGGTGGCAAGGTCCCGGGGCGTGGACTAGCGAGGACGACCTCCTCCTGCAGTTTCCTCGTCATACCGAGGAGGAGGAGGCGGCGTGGTGGCGAGTCCCCGGGGCGTGGACCAGCAAGAACGACCTCCTCAGCCTCCGCGCCCTGCGCATCGTGGAGGGCATCCGGCCTGTGGTGAAGAGGGTGTGGGTTGCCGAAGGTCCTTACTGATGGGAGCAGGGCAGTGCTGGTAATTACTGCTGTTGCTGTTGTGACCCGCCCTACTGAGCAGGGCAAGCAGTTAAACGCCGACCTGCTTCCTCCAGACTGGAACGGAACCTGTCTGCCTTTCCAGGATGCAATGATGCGCTTCGCCGCCGCGGTGAGGCGGAACAGGCAGGCCTGCTCCGCGGCTCTGTGGTGAGGCAGATGCCCCAAGGTGCTTCTGTTTGTTCCCCCGGCGGCGTGGTTTAACAGTGAGGAGCAACATGGGGCTGCGGCTGCGCCTCCTCCTCACTGTCGTGGCGGCCCGTGGCTCGTCACCAGGGGCGACAAGGTCCTGGACGACATCAGTGGACGGATGTAGGAACTCATTTTCATTGTGAGTGGATTAACGAACTTCGTTCACCAAGCCGAGTCAAGACGTTCGAGTCTAGAGACATTTCGGGGACCAAGTGGTCTGATTACCAAGTAACTTGTGGTCCAAACATCTTGTGGCTTTTAGGGTATCAGGCCTATCTAGCATCATGATCACCTGACTTGATGCCCTTATCACCTGAGCATCTTCCGCCACTATACCAAATGACTTGCTCCCATCCTGAAGGCTGCCCACTCAGCAGGACACTGTGGTCTGCCTGTTACAAAGCCGAGGACCATTTGTGTGGATGTCTTGGGACCTCTCATGGAGTTTATAGGTGTGGTTGTGACAGTGGTGATGATGGTGTAGTTGCGGTGGTGCTGTTGATGGTAATGGTAATGGTAGTGATAGTTGCAGTAGTAGTAGTAGTAGTAGTAGTAGTAGTAGTAGTAGTAGTAGTAGTAGTAGTAGTAGTAGTAGTAGTAGTAGTAATAGTAATCGCTGAAAAGTGACTGTGAGTTGACTTTAAGACATAAGGGTGCAGATGCATTGTGTTCTGTGTGTCAGGTTCTCTAAAGAGGGAGTCTCTTGCCTCAGGGAATAAGTTAAAGAGGAATTAAACTATGAATGTTTTTAATCATGGAATTCAGAGAATGATTTCCATTATGTATATCTACACTGGCTTACGACCATAATCCTTTCCAAAATAGTCACCAGAAGCAATGATCGGATGACAAGACTTTATTCTCGATAAGCCCAAAGAATAAAGTAGTAATAATGAAAATAATAATAATAATAATAATAATAATAATAATAATAATAATTAAAGAAACATTTCGTACTTGAAAGTACAGTGAAATGCGTCTAAACGATGCCTTTTAACTTACAATGCATAGCAAAATCTACCATTTGCCAAAGATATAATAAATGTTGTACTCATCCCAATGATGAATTGGTTATGCCAAGTTAGCCGTCGCAAGCAAAGTAAATAAATGGATCATGTCAAGATTAGCGAACCCACTCACAGCAGGGTTCGTTATTCTTTACAAGAAGATTATTGGGTTCGTTATTCTTTACATGGGAATAATCGGGTTTACATGGGAATAATCGCTGTTCTTGACGTGAACACTTCGATACCAGACATTTCAATAACTTATTAAATTTCAAAGTTTCTGTTCACTAGTTAACCTTTACGAACCCTAACCTAACCTGACCTAACCTAAAATTAGTTCATATTTCCAATTTTTCCCAGTTTCACATGTTCATAAAACAAAACATTTTGTCAAGGGTTTGCTCTTCTTTACATTAAGACATTTGGGTTGGCCATTCTTTACGTGACATTCTTTACATTGACATGGAAATGTTGGGTTCACTAATCTTGACATGATCCAAATAAATAAATAAAGTAATTAATTGATTAAGAAATTTTTGGTGGCAGCCATAAGGCGAAGAGGTTTGACGTTAAACCCCAACATGTAAGTTTGTTGTAATCTTGTCGTAGTTTACATATAAGGGAGGTTAATATAATGTATTTATGATTAATGGATATCACACTATTTAGTATTGCATATAACATTGTTTAGGGCTATATTGACTGAGAGCAGAACGAAGTTTTATTTTTTATATGTGTCTTCACAGGTTTTGACCGAATTCCGTAAAATATTTGTGTCAACGTGGCGGCTTTGCTGCCAACCTTAACACGTTTAATTTTAAAGAATCATCTGATTGGAATGAAATGAGGACTTGATTACCACAGTTTGCAAGAAAAGAACAAAAACTCTAATGTTACGGTATAATGTTTCATTTCTTTTATCTTTAACTATGGTAAATGTTATTTTAGAGTAGAACCCATACTATATAAGATATTTAGAACATTATGTTATAGTCATTTTTTTTTTCGTGCCAAATATGAGAACACTGAAAAGAACATTTACCATAAAGTCGGACATTTGGTCTTAATTCCGCATCTCCCCATGTGCCTTGTTTATGATCATTATTTTACTTTTCTTTTTATGAATCATATAAATAATTATGACAAAAAATAGGAAAAAAAGGCTTCTCTGCTAACCCATGCTACATTCAACAGTGAACTTATCATAATCAGGTTTTATTTCTGCATTACATTTTTCTTATTACTGTAAGTTTCTCATTCTCAATTTCTCAGTGTACAAATGAAACAGAGGTGGTGACAATACTCATCTTTGTGTTGCAACATCAGATAATGTAATCTGCATTTTACTCTTTTGATATCCGTGTATGCGCATTTCAATATTTCCCAAACAGTTACCAAGCTTGGGTAGCAAAAATATGTGGCTTCTTTCTACAGAGGGATGTTGTGAAAGATGAAAATGACGAAATCTTTAGTCGCAGGGTTGGGGAGAGCGGAATGAATAGCTGCTGATGTGATCCTTGGGAGAGAGAGCTGAGAGGGACAGAAAATATATCATATTTTTATTATCTGATTTTAATGTAGTATTCAAACCTGTTATTTTCTTAAAGAAGTGATGACAGGTCTGTCCCGAGAAAAAAGAAATAGCCCTGTAACCCCAAGACTGTTTACAAACGGACGAAGACTTTGAATTCCCATTTTCTGTTTTCATTATAATGGCGGCCTGAAGTGCCCCCAAAACATAGTCAAAAATTTGATTTGTATGTGAAATTCCAACTGTTTAAAGTGACACAGACCTTCCTCAAGATGACCTAGAACACTGGCGGAGCAGAGGCGAGTCAGGTCTGAGCAGCAGCAGCAGCAGGAACAACAACAACAGCGGCCCGCCTAAGCACAGTGGTAGGTCACGACAGTTTGGCGGGTAAAACAACTTATTAGGCCACAGCGATGTGGGAAGCGGGCGTGACGGGTGAGGGCGAGGTGGTGTAGTGGTGGGTGGAGGTGCAGGTGTGGATGGTGCAGGAGCATGGAGGTATAGGAACCTGCTACAGAGGAACCGTGGGCGTTGGGTCGCGGCAAGTCAAGGACCTCTCCTGCCCTGGGTGCCGCCCTGGCCCGGAACATGCTGGTGACAGACAGGCAAGGGAAGGCAGAAATCACATTGTATCTGACTGTTATGAAGGAGATGCGTGCTCCCATCATGTTAGGCTGGGTTATATTTGTTTAATTGTTTGTTTATTTTATGTATTTATTTCCAACATAAGGAAGATTGGATAATTTTGCATACTGCTTTGCTATGACAAATTCCAGTCTTCTGATAGTAACTCGTGGCTGCCAACAAAACTGGTGAAATCACTTCATGCCTCAGAACAACCAAACATCAGTACCAATAAGCTTGTGAAATTAGCCATGTATCACCTGTACTGAAAATGAGATTGTAATTTTATACCTAAATATTAACATGGAAATACCTGTATTCACATATATTTTCAACAGTGTTGTTTTGATGTGTGCAGTGCTAGTTGATAAAATTGTAGATTTTTTTATTTTTATTTTTTTTTATGGATTTTACATGGAATGTCCAGAGGTTAATAAAAAAAGGTTGCTACTCCTCAAAAAATAAGTAGTAGAGGGTTTCAGTTGGGCTCTACAGTTTAGTTCCATAGGAGTTGATGGTCATTTAGGTAAGTCTAGGGTAAGTGTTGAATTATAGTTAGTTTGCATTCTTGGGTTTAAAGGATAAAATTGTTTCTGTTTTTATTAATTTAAAACTGAATCAGTCTGTTACTAATGTGTTTAACTTGACACTTTCTTTGATGGAGGGAGGAGGAGAGTGATCAGTGATTGCCAATTGACAGGCAGCTGCCAACAGTATTTTTTAAAATTAATTAATTATTTAATTTTATGAAGGATATAAAGTGTACTATGGTTGATTAGATAATTGTAATGACAAAAATTAATCCAACAAAAATTAACCTGACCTCACCATCTAGAGCAGGATTCTTCAAAGTACTGGTCAAGACCTTATTCATAGGGTTGCCACACTGTAGACTGATATACAAACATCAAGTGAAATGCAGTGATGATGTGTGTATGTAAATGCATACAAATTGATTTTCTTATCATTGGGAAAAAGATACAGGGTCATGAAGCTAGTGCATGAAATCAAACTCGGTCATTATGAAAAAAAAGTTTTAAGAATGTTGCTTGAGTCGCTATCAAGTCTTTCACGGTCAGAACATGTTGCTGAGGGACAGACAGTGTTGGTATTATTAGCAATTTGCAATAAATATGATGTGAATACTCAAAATGAAGAAATCTGTATCATATATGAAGGTAGCATTGTGTGTATGGGTGTCTACAAACCAAATAATGCTGGATATGCTTTGGTAGGTTACAAGTTTGGTTATGATAAGAATAATTCAGATTAGAATTAGATTAGATATCATTCTTGATTATATAGTTAAAGTCTCCTTATTCTTTATTTTGTTTATTTTTCACAAAATACAAATATAGTTGATTTCTCCCTGCAGAGATTGTATTTAAGATGCATTTGCAGAAATTTTGAAGAAAAATATGGAAGAGTTCATCTCAATTTAGTTCACCATCACTACCTTCCATGACTGCCACCAACACCATCAGTACCCATCACCATCACTGTGTTTCCTTTCCTCTTATTACCTGTGATGGTGGACTATGAATAAGGTCCATCAATCCATTTCTTGTAGTAGCAATATATACTGTTTTTTTTTTTTGTTTCATTATAAGTAGAATTTGCTTTTACATATTAACTTTATTCTGCTGGTCATTTGTTCATTGTGCAGTTTCATCCAGCTTATAAATTTCTGATGTACTTCATGCCTTTCTGATAACTCAAGTAGTTATTTCACATTTTATACAAAGACTTTGCCTCTGTGATGGGCTCCTCTCCTCTTTGTGCAGTGGGAAGCAGAATGATGAAAATGTCTAATATGAAGCAGTCTAATATGTCTAATATGGAGCACAAAATATAATAGTGAAAAAGATTAAAAATAGTGAAACCTAATACATTATGATTTCTTAAACAGCATCACTGGAAGAATCATTGGCAACACTGACGGATTTATATCACCATTGCAGTTGCAAATCTCAAGTAGATTTAGTTGATTTCCAGTCTCATTTGAAGTGCAAATTACTCATTTCCTTGATCTCACAAAAATCCCAATTTTCTGCAGTTTCCCTGATGTTGGAAAAGAGGTAGAGGCACAGTTACATTTTTTTGTGATGGAAATCAAGGTAAAATCAGTTGATTTACGTAAATAAGTCAGAAAAAACATGCGTAACTCTAGATATTTGTTGATTGGGTGGAATGATCAGTTGAATTTTCCTTTATTTGTTTAAATTTACTTATTGCTTTCAAGCAGCACACAAAGACAAAATTCATAAGTCCCATTGTGCTGCACAGATACCTGAGAGGTTGGTCACCATGGCTGCCAGAGCTCCCCAGAGCCAGCCGCCTCTCTCCCAGGAGCTGGACGCTCGCTTCTCAGTCTTCCTAAATCCTATACGTGACTTGACCAAGAACTGGGAGGTGGACATTGCCAAGGTGAGTCACACATGGATCGAGTAGGAAAACTTTACTTGCAGAAAATGATACATGTGTGCAGTGTTGTCACATAACCAATCCATGTGAGCATATGGTATCACTGTTTTTCTTTCTATCACCTAGTACCTGGAGGAGTACCTGGAGGAATTAGCTGGAGTTAGACTGAGTCTGGATGGAGGAAACACATCAATGAACTTTGCTGAGGCAGCCATGTTAATCCAAGGCTCTGTTACCATCTACAGCAAGAAGGTGAGTTGTCATTTCTCTGACTGGTGGATAGTGTGTTGGATAGGAGTGTGTCATTCTAGACCTGATTGTGTTGAATTTGGTTGCTACAGGATACTCTCTCTCTCTCTCTCTCTCTCTCTCTCTCTCTCTCTCTCTCTCTCTCTCTCTCTCTCTCTCTCTCTCTCTCTCTCTCTCTCTCTCTCTCTCTCTCTCTCTCTCTCTCTCTCTCTCTTTTCCTATTTATTTGTTTACTTATTTTGCTTATATTTGCCTTAGTGTTGTTATTCCTGTCTTTAATGTCTCCAAATTTCACAGGTGGACTTCTTGTGGCAGATGGTACTGAAGACCCTTGACCTGCTTTCCAGCCGCCGTCACCTAGAGACTGGTGGGGATGGTGTGGAAGTGGGTGGGACTGGAGGAGGGGGAGGACGCAAAGGCCGCTTAGAACTTGCCCTCTCCTTTTCATGTGTGGACAGCATTCAGATGTCTACGAACATTGAACTGCAGGAAGATGATGACAGTGACTCAAGACGGAAGAGTGTTAAGTATGTGGATCACTCAGTTTGCACTCCCCTCAGCCAGTGTTTCAGACATGCAGTCACCATTGCACATAAGAGATGAGTCAGGTTCCAGGGAAGCTGGCTGTAGTGTAGGGGGAACTAAGCTATGTTTTGAAATCTTGAACATGGAAGAACTAAGCCATGTTTCTTAGACCCAGAACACACGCACACACACACACACACACACACACACACACACACACACACACACACACACACACACACACACACACACACACACACACACACACACACACACACACACACACTGCTCACTAGCTCTGGTAATATATAATTTTTGTCACTTGATAGGTTGAGGTTGATAAATGCACATGTGTAGAAGATTTCACTGATGAGTGAGAAGTTACCATCTTTGTTGAGCAAAAGGATGGTAATTGTGATGTGTGACAGGTCTGAGCTTTATCCTTAAGTAAAATTATATTAGCTCTAAACACTGTCTAGGAGGGTGTAACTGGGCAACACAAGCAAGTAATTCTGAAGATCATGTTGAATTATAAATGATTTTTCATATGTAACCTTTTGAAATGGTATATTTGCATATAGTTACCAAATCCAGTCAGCCTTCAAAGGAATTTAGACTTTATACATATATTCAGATGTTAGAAGAGGTATATATTTTAATTTCAAACTAGGAAAATGTGCTGATGGATGTGTCACATAATGGACACCTCTCAGTTTAGTATATGTAGCATACCTTTCCCTCTTCAGATTCCTGCCCTCCACTCCGCTCAACCTGGTGGAAAAGGAGATAGAAAAGTCACAGAATCGCATTTCTCTCCTTTTGAGAAACAATGAAATGCTTGGTGCCAAAGATGATTTCCGGCTCACCCGTTCATACCTGACCCCCAAGGGAATGCTTCACTTGGAGGTGCCAGGGGAGATGCTGGAAGCTGCTCTGGCCTTAGGCTCACAGGTACTTGTACAACTCCCACCTGTTGTATTTTTCACTAGGATTTTCTCTCTCTCTCTCTCTCTCTCTCTCTCTCTCTCTCTCTCTCTCTCTCTCTCTCTCTCTCTCTCTCTCTCTCTCTCTCTCTCTCTCTCTCTCTCTCTCTCTCTCTCTCTCTCTCTCTCAGAAGTGTTTTTGATATGACTAAGATTGATGATAAGGAGAAAATGCATATGGTAGGTTTAGTATGTTTATTTGATATAAGGGAATGCATTGTGGGGCGGCGGTAGTTTTCAAATGCAGCACCCACAAGTAGTTTTGACATATAGAGGGAATGAGAAATAATGGGATGCAGAGGTTATACCAAGGTGGGTAAATAACGTGGGCATGAGAGGAAGATCCTTTGTAAAGAGGGAGGACAGTGTTGTAATGCTAGACAGAAAGAAAGGGATGTATACTGCATGCAGGAATTGAGTATATGGACAGGAATAAATGGAAACGGCATCAAAATCATTAATTTAAGATTGTTATATGTGAATCCTTTTTGAGAGTGTGCTCTTGTCCTATTTTAGTATGAAAAGATCATGATGTACAGTATCCAGTAAGTTAATATAGTGGGAGTCATGCCATTTGGCTAACTATGCACTGAGATTTTATATGTATGTTTTATATCAGTCAATAAACTTGTTTTTCTTGTAATATAAATGATAGAGAAATTTGTATTTTGCTGTTGAGAAGTTATAGCTAAGTAGTGAGTTGTTTTCTTCACAGACAGAAGAACCAAGTGGTGCAGCTAACATTCCAGAACAAGGTATGCATGGTTCTCTTTATGTATCACCTGTAATGAGTTTAGATGATAGCAGAATCAGTTATCGTTGTTGAATTATAATTATACAGCCCGGTGCAAACTACTTTGGTTGGTCATGTTTTGTGATGATGATAAGATCAAGAGTTACAACATACATGCTGACATGCTTGTATGTTCATCAAATGCTTGGCTGTACATTCTCTTGTACCCCTCATGCTCAGGACTGTCTATCATGTCTTCCACAGGTCTTTTAATCTCTCCCCCTTTGAAATTGTGGGAGCATGTTATGCTAGATTAGCTAATTTTAATTACCAGCAGTTTTTTACTAAAGATTAATCTATTATTATTATTATTATTATTATTATTATTATTATTATTATTATTATTATTATTTTATTATTATTTTTTTTATTTTATTGTTATTTATTATTCATTATTATTATTATTATTATTATTATTATTATTATTGTTATTATTATTATGATTTATTTATTTATTTATTTATTTATTTATTTATTTTATTTATTTTTTCTAAATCAACTTGTGTGTCATTCACAGCCTTTTGCAGGTGTGTTGACATATTTAGGGGCAAATATTTTCCTTATTCTAGTATTGTAATGAAGAGGAAGGTATGAAATGCTCTTTTCTCATGCATCTGCCACATTAAATGCTTCTTTTATTTTTCATCCCATTAATTTTACTTTTATGTTTTGAGTTAAGCTTGGATTAGTTTTATTAGCTTAGTTGGTGTTATAAGAATGCTTCAAAGATTTTAGGGATTCGTTTTTCCCCACCTTTTGCCCCTACCCACTTTGTTTCTTTCATTGACATGCAGGGAATATGGTAGTGATGAATTTGCAATGCTCCTGGTATATTTCATAGATGTTTTTAATGATTGCTGTTCTTCTTTGCACTGTCTTATCAAGGTGATAAGCATTGCCAAACTGTGTGTGTATCCTATGTGATGTATAATATTGTGCCCCAAACAGTGGACCAGCCACCACCCTTAGAGGACCATGCACCTCCTGATATGTTACCTCCAGCGGACCAACCACCCTCAGAGGACGACCCTCAAGAAGAGGACCATTCACCTTGTGAGGATGACTCAGTTCCTCCAGCAGAGGATGAGTCACTCTTAGAAGAGGACCATTTACCACCAGCAGAAGACCAACCACCATCAGCAGAGGATCCTCCAGCCCCACCAGAGGAGCCTCCACCTCAGGCACCAGACCCTGGTCCTCAACACAAAAACAATAATAACAATAATTCCCCCATTGACATTACCAAACAAAGGTAAGAACAAATACAGTAGAAAATTTATCTAAGTCAACATCAGAGTTTTCATTTAGTTACTAATAGTATATCAGACTAAAACATATTTCCTTGCATATAAAGGCTTATGTCACTTTTTTTTTTTTTTTTTTTTTTTTTTTTTTTTTTTTTTTTTTTTGAAGGGACATTGGCCAAGGGCAACAAAAATCTAAAAAAAAAAAAATAATAATAATAATAAATAAAAAAAAAAGCCCTCTGAGATGCTGGTCCCCAAATAGGGTCCAAAATGGTAGTCAAAATTTGAAGGATAAGTGTCTTGAAAACTCTCTCTTGAAGGAGTTACAGTCACAGGGAGGTGGAAATACATAAGTAGGCAGAGAGTTCCAGAGCTTACCAGAAAAAGGGATGAATGATTGAGAATACTGGTTAACTCTTGCATTAGAAAGTTGGACAGAAGAGGGGTGAGAGAAAGAAGAGTCTTGTGCAGCAAGGCCGAAGGAGGAGGGGAGGCATGCAGTTAGCAAGATCAGAAGAGCAGTTAGCATGAAAATAGCAATAGAAGATAGCTAGAGATGCAGCATTGTGGTGATGAGAAAGGCTGAAGACAGTCAGTTAGAGGAGAGGAGTTGATGAGATGAAAAGCTTTTGATTCCACCCTGTACTTGGGGCCGCTGAGAGAACTGAAATGTTCCGATGCAGGAATAGTTTAGGGCCTTCACCCCTACAGCCCTTAGGTCAGCAATAGTTCCCAGGTGACTCATTCCTCTATGGAGATCCCTCTGTGTCTTATCTATCATATGTGCCATGTCATCAACTTACCACATAAACACAACCCACACTACCTCTCTACAGCTAAACTCTCCACAGCTAGTTCCTCTCACACATCTTCACTACTGCAGTTAACAACTATAATGAATTCAGTTTCCTTAATCTCTACTTTAATTAGCTTAGTTTCCTTAGTGTTTCCCATACTTCATATACTAGTTCACTTTAACTCTTGTAACACAGATCATGTTATTTAGCATATGCTTGCTCAATGACAACTTCTTTCACCTGCTTGGCAGTAACAAATTAATGGTAAACTTTAAAGAATAGAAAAAAAATGATCTGCAGTGCAGTATGAATTAAATAAATCATACAGGAAGTGGTTATGCTGTACAGCAAACACTGTCATACTCTTGTGTACTGCAAGTAAACATGTATGCAATCTTGCTAGGGAGATTTTATTCTATTTTTTAAATTTCATTTATTTGTTCATTTTACTGCCTCCTCCAGTACGAGGAGGCAGTAGACACCTGCCAGAATGATAATTACTCCCAGTGAGGTCTAAAGCACTGTTCAGGGGGTGCTGTGAACTTATTAAACCCAGCTGTGACCTCACTGAACATTTCCCTTTGTGTCATCACAACACAAGGGGGCAGTCACAGCCTGCCCTCTAAAGACAACTCTCTTCCTCCACACAAAACTACAAGCACCTAATAACACACACCCTTTACTCAAAAATTTTCAAATCATAATGGCGACTCCTACACCAGCCCCGGAGTCCCCATCTGGGGAGGGGACCATAAATGTCCCCAGGTCAGACTGCCTTTCTGTCGACGACCCTAAGTGTGTTGACACCCCCATCAACTTTTTCTTCTGTAACATTCACGGTCTAAGATCTAATTTTCAATCTGTAGAACACTACCTCTCCTCTCCTTATCTTCTTTTCCTCACTGAAACTCAGGTGTCTGAGGCAACTGACAGTAGCCCCTTTTCTGTTTTCTCCTACTTTCTCTATCCTCATTTTTTATCCAAAGCTGGATGCTACATTTATGTGCACAGTGACTTAACCTGCTCTCGTGCCCACGCTCTTGAATCTTCCGAGTTTTCCACCATCTGGCTACGACCACAGAGTCACCCTCAAACTAAATTTATCTGTGCTGTATACCTCTCACCTAACTCCTCTGACTATATGAAATTCTTTGACTACTTAACTTCCAAAGTAGAGCACATTCTGACTCTCTTCCCTTTTGCAGAGATCTCCATTCTTGGAGACTTCAATGTTCACCACCAGCTTTGTCTTTCCTCTCCCTTCATTGACCATCCTGGTGAACTAGCCTACAACTTTGCTATCTTCCACAACCTAGAGCAATTGGTGCAACATCCTACTCGTATTCCTGACCGTCTTGGAGATACGCCCAACATTCTTGACCTTTTCCTGACCTGTAATCCTTCTGCTTATGCTGTCACCCTTTCTTCTCCGTTGGGCTCCTCCGATCACAATCTCATATCTGTATCTTGTCCTATCGCTCCAATCCCTCCTCAGGATCCCCCTAAGCAAAGGTGCCTCTGGCATTTTGCCTCTGCTAGTTGGGGGGACCTGAGGAGGTATTTTGCTGATTTTCCTTGGGATGACTACTGCTTCCGTGTCAGAGACCCGTCTTTGTGTGCTGAGCGCATAACAGAGGTGATAGTGTTTGGCATGGAGGCGTACATTCCTCACTCTTTTTCTCGTCCTAAACCTTCTAAACCTTGGTTTAACACAGCTTGTTCTTGTGCTATACATGATAGGTGGCCCACAAAAGGTACTTAAGCATTCCATCACCAGAATCTCATGCACTTTATATTTCTGCCCGGAACCATGCCAAGTCTGTTCTCCAACTAGCCAAAAACTCCTTCATTAACAGAAAGTGTCAAAACCTTTCAAGATCTAACTCCCCTCGTGACTTCTGGCATCTAGCCAAAAATATCTCCAATAACTTTGCTCCTTCTTCTTTCCCTACTTTATTTCAACCAGATGGCACCACTGCTATCACATCTATTTCTAAAACTGAACTCTTCACTCAAACTTTTGCTAAAAACTCTACCTTGGAAGATTCTGGGCTTGTTCCTCCCTCTCCTCCACCCTCTGACTACTTCATGCCACCTATTAAAATTCTTCGCAATGATGTTTTCCATGCCCTCGCTGGCCTAAACCCCCGGAAGGCTTATGGACCTGATGGGGTCCCTCCTATTGTTCTCTGAAACTGTGCTTCCGTGCTTGTACCTTGCCTAGTCAAACTCTTTCAGCTCTGTCTGTCAACATCTATCTTTCCTTCTTGCTGGAAGTATGCCTACATTCAACCCGTTCCTAAAAAGGGTGACCGTTCTAATCCCTCATTCTACCGTCCTATTGCTTTAATTTCCTGCTTATCTAAAGTTTTTGAATCTATCCTCAACAGGAAGATTCTTAAACATCTATCACTTCACAACTTTCTATCTGATCACCAGTATGGGTTCCATCAAGGCCGCTCTTCTGGTGATCTGGCTTTCCTTACTGAGTCTTGGTCATCCTCTTTTAGAGATTTTGGTGAAACTTTTGCTGTTGCTTTGGACATATCAAAAGCTTTTGATAAAGTCTGGCACAAAGCTTTGATTTCCAAACTACCCTCCTATGGCTTCTCTCCTTCTCTCTGTAACTTCATCTCAAGTTTCCTTTCTGACCATTTTATTGCTGCTGTGGTAGACGGTCACTGTTCTTCTCCTAAATCTATTAACAGTGGTGTTCCTCAGGGTTCTGTCCTGTCACCCACTCTCTTCTTATTATTCATTAATGATCTAAACCAAACTTCTTGTTCTATCCACTCCTACGCTGATGATACCATCCTGCACTTTTCCAAATCTTTTCATAGATGTCCAACCCTTCAGTAGGTAAACATTTCACGCAGGGAAGCCACAGAACACTTGACTTCTGATCTTTCTAAAATTTCTGATTGGAGCAGAGCAAACTTGGTATTGTTCAATGCCTCAAAACTCAATTCCTCCATCTATCAACTCGACACAACCTTCCAGACAACTATCCCCTCTTCTTCAGTGACACTCAACTGTCCCCCTCTTCTACACTGAACATCCTTGGTCTGTCCTTCACTTATAATCTGAACTGGAAACTTCACATCTCATCTCTAGCTAAAACATCTTCTATGAAGTTAGGCGTTCTGAGACGTCTCCACCAGTTTTTCTCACCCCCCCCAACTGCTAACTCTGTGGAAGGGCCTTATCCGTCCATGTATGGAGTATGCTTCACATGTCTGGGGGGGGGGTTCCACTCATACTGCTCTTCTAGACAGGGTGGAATCAAAAACTTTTCGTTTCATCAACTCCTCTCCTCTAACTGACTGTCTTCAACCTCTCTCTCACTGCCGCAGTGTTGCATCTCTAGCTGTCTTCTACCGCTATTTTCATGCGAACTGCTCTTCTGATCTTGCTAACTGCATGCCTCCCCTCCTCCTGTGGCCTCGCTGCATGAGACTTTCTTCTTTCTCTCACCCCTATTCTGTCCACCTCTCTAATGCAAAAGTTAACCAGTACTCTCAATCATTCATCCCTTTCTCTGGTAAACTCTGGAACTCCCTGCCTGCTTCTGTATTTCCACCTTCCTATGACTTGAATTCCTTCAAGAGGGAGGTTTCAAGACAGTTATTCATCAATTTTTGACCACTGCTTTGACCCTTTTATGGGACTAGCATTTCAGTGGGCATATTTTTTTATTGGATTTTTGTTATCCTTGACCAGTGTCCTTCCTACATAAAAAAAAAAAAATATATATAATATATATATATATATATATATATATATATATATATATATATATATATATATATATATATATATATATATATATATATATATATATAAACAAAATAATTAAGTTTTATTACATTAGCCTCCAAAAAAAATAAGATAAATGAATAAATAAAAAATAAATAAACAAATAATATAAAAAAAATAAATAAATAAATAACATAAATAAATAAACGAATATTAAAATAAATTAATTAATTAATTGAATTAAATAAAAAGTAAAGTAAATAAATAAATAAGTAAACAAACAAATAAATTTATAAATATAAATGAATATATATATATATATATATATATATATATATATATATATATATATATATATATATATATATATATATATATATATCATTTATATATATATTTATTTATTTATTTACTTTATTTTTTTTAATTCAATTAATTAATTTATTTATTTTGATATTTATTTTTATCTAGTTATTTATTTATGTATTTATTTATTTATTTTTATTTATTTATTTATTTATTTTTATTTATTTATTTATTTATTTATTTATTTATTTATTTATTTATTTATTTTTCATTTATTTATTTATTTATTTATTTTTTTTTTTTTGCAGGCTAATGTAACAAAACTTAATTATTTTGTTTATTATGAAAGTTGTGCAAAGTCACTGCACCTAATATCTTTCAGATGTTACAGGGTGGACTTGTACTTCTCTGAAACACTAAACTATTAAACTACCAAATTATGAATTTAGTGCATCATCTCAGAACTTACATTTATATAAAGGTGATGTTTTAATGTAGTTGAGATATTAATAGAAAGAAAATCTTGGATTACAAGATTCTGTCATACAAACTACGTGGTTTTGCAGATATTAAGGTTAATGGTAAAACTAGATTTTCCATAGGTAATTTTCATGGATATTTAGGAACAATTTTAATCAGTTTTCTGATTAAACAGTGAAACTGTGTATTGTATTGTGAGGACTAAACATTTTGAATTTAAATTTTTTGCAACTCCATAAGATCCTGTTGGTCCATTTATTTATTTATTTACTCATTTTATTTATCTATTATTTTACTATTTTTTTATTTATTGATTATTTAATTGAAGTACACCAGGTATTCAATATATGCGAGTTTGAAATAAGTGAATTCTATCATATGCACCCAACCTAAATGTGCCAAGTATTCTCAGTATGCAAGAAAAATTCCCTATTATGCAAGTAGCAGAGGTGGTGTGGCTGGTTGGTGAGATACATTGGACCTTCAATGATTTTGAATCCTCGGAAACCAAGCCTACAATGAGTGAATGGTGGAAATTCTTTAATATTCATGCTGCAATCAACAACATTGGAGAATCTTAGAAAGAACTGAAAGCTTCTGTTAATGCTTCTTGGAAAGCAATTTGGAATGATGCTTTGCACTCCTTCACTAAATTTCCATGATTTGCAGGAATTGTGCAATGATGTGTAGACCTTGGACATCATGTAGGTGAAGGTTTCACAGACATGGAGCCTGATGACATCATCAAGCTCAACTCTTATGCTGAAGAGCTGTCTGTGGATGACAGTTTATCTTTACTAATGTGTTTTACTTTTGCTTTATTGCTTTATTTTTGTGAAACAGTGCCAGAAAAAATATTTGGAGGATTAAAATATAGCTCGTGGAACATAATCCCCTATAATTAATAGGATAATAGGTGCAATATATGCAAATTCTCATTATGCAAGCTTTTCACAGAATGTAACCTTCGCATATAGTGAATACCTGGTGTAATTGGTTTAATTAATTTAATTTATTAATTAAATTATCTTTTATTTTATCTGTTTTTATATTTTTTTTTTCTTTTTATTTATTTTTACTTTTTTGTTAAGTCATGAGTACTACTCCTTTGACTTGAGCTTTACATTTGCTATACTGGAACAGCAGCATGTTGATTGGTGCTATTCTTTTCAACAGATACGGCCTCAGGAAACGAAACAAAGATGACAAAGACGTTATTGCTACACTAAAGCTCACTGACAAACTTAAACCCTTTGACCCAAATGCTGACTGTCCACCAAAGAGACCACCAAGGGCAGGCCGCTTACGTGTGCCCACTCCCTGCCCTTGTCATCGCCCCTCAGAGGTAAAGCAGATTAAAAAGAAGAGACAAGTGAAATATTAAAAAGCAGAAAATAGCAGGGCAAAAATGGATTTATAACATCAGTGTTTTAATGAGTGAAATGTTATAATAATAATATTGAGTGAAAGAATATGGATTGTGCATATGCTCATTGGGATGAACCACTTTCTTTCAATACTAATTTTTTTAGAGCAAGAAAAAGAAGAATCAGAAAAACAAGAATCTGGCATCCAAGAATTATATTCCTTTGGAGGAGTTTATCACGGGTGAGCTGAAAGAAGTGCTGAGCAAGAAGTCAAAGAGAGACAGAACCAAGAAAGTAAGTACAAGAAGGCTGATAGAGAATTACAGCCTTTAGATTCTAGGAAACATTACAATATTGATAAACATGATACCACTCATGTGTTGTCTCATATATCATAGTCTTGTACAGGAATTAATTTTTGTGATTTTGTATAGTTATTTATGATACCTTTGTTTATTTACTATTTGAAGTAAGTATAATTTACTCACTTCATTGAGAGACCATATATAGTTCAAATTACCTTCTCTCTCTCTCTCTCTCTCTCTCTCTCTCTCTCTCTCTCTCTCTCTCTCTCTCTCTCTCTCTCTCTCTCTCTCTCTCTCTCTCTCTCTCTCTCTCTCTCTCTCTCTCTCTCTCTCTCTCTCTCTCTCTCTCTCTCTCTCTCTCCAGAAACTAATTAATTCTGTTCTTATGGGGAAAATAGTTTCAATCCAATTTTTGTAATCTGAACAACCTGGAATGAATTAAATTTGGATTCTAAGGCACCAATGTAATATATATATATATATATATATATATATATATATATATATATATATATATATATATATATATATATATATATATATATATATATATATATATATATATATATGTGTGTGTGTGTGTGTGGATCTGAACTTTGTGCTTATGTGTTTGTGTATCTCAGGTGCCTCCAGAAATTCTTGAAAATGCTGCTGAGGAAGAAGCAAATAGGATCAGTGAAGTGAAGATGAAGATGGTAAGGCAGTTGAGTGAGAAAGGAGTATGCAGGGAGGAGGCACTGGAGGTTGCTGAGGAGGCCGGGGAGGAAGCCAGAGTCTCTCCCCAGTATGAGGAAGATGATGACCCTCTGGCCAGTGACACTCCTGTTGACCTGGGTGAGTTTAAAGGCAGATGAGTGATGATAGTTCATACTTGTTTATCATATTATATAGAGAAGTTTTGTTGCACAAGTTTGCAATTTACAATATGTGCAAAAAATTTTTATAACATTTTCATTTTACAAATATGGTCCTTCAGGTGTTGATAAAAAATAAATATTGGAGATATGTGCTGGCTCCCCCCCCCTCTCTCTCTCTCTCTCTCTCTCTCTCTCTCTCTCTCTCTCTCTCTCTCTCTCTCTCTCTCTCTCTCTCTCTCTCTCTCTCTCTCTCTCTCTCTCTCTCTCTCTCTCTCTCTCTCTCTCTCTCTCTCTCTCTCTCTCTCTCTCTCTCTCTCTCTCTCTCTCTAACTCATTCCTTGTCTTATTTGTTTACAGAACAGTAATAACAATGAATTAATTTTATGAATATTTCTGTATATAAAAATATTGAACATTAGAGCACTTTCCTAACCTTTGATAAAGTGGTTATTAATGGCTTTTTTTGTGTGTGGTCAGATCTGGAAAACACTGGATTTGTGCTGCCTGAGGCACACCCTGAGGAGCAGTTGCCTGAGAGTGCCATTGCTACTCGTATCAATGACTCTGTGGCCAGTGAGGAGCCAGCCTCAGAATATGAGGCTCTAGTGCTGAAATGGGTAGCAGATTATGTCAACAGTGCCCAGGTAATTTTGATGCATTCAGTTTCCAGAGTAATTTTTATATTCAGTTTGATTATTTATTTATTTTTGAAATGTGCTTTTATGGTGTCCTTTATTTCCACAATTTTTCTTAATTCCTTTAGGAAAGCATCAAATCAACAGAACTTGAAAAAAGAGTCAATAATTGGCGTAAAACTGTGACACCCAAGCTACAAGCAGAGGAAGCCAGGACTGAATTTGACATCCATCGCTATGGGTCCATGGTAAGTCATTCTGGCTCTGTTACTTTTGATGTGTATTTCATTCAGATTGCAAAAATGAAATGTTCATCTTATGTTGCTGATTCTTAGCTGTACAGTTTGACACAATGTATTGCTCTGTTTTACTCTTGCAATCTACTCACTGGATTCCTGTTACAGATTCTTGGTCACTTCCCTAATGATGGGCGCAAGCAAACCATTCCCTTCAAACAGCTGATGATTGGGACGGAGGACCCAAGGGAAGTGGCTCGCTTTTCCTCTCCAGTCTCATGCTGGTGTGTATGCATGTGTTACTTGTTTAGCAGGATTATTCATGTATATTTAGTGATGTTTGGAATAACTAGTGTGAGTTGCCAAAGTCTGAAATTTTCTGCATTCAAAAAAATTTCCATGTTCACTTCATTACCTTCTTTGTACTATAAAAATTTTTTTAACCATTGTTAAAGATGGTGTTGAAATTTCTTTATAGTATAGCATATTTTTTTTATTTTCTTTATTTGTTAATTGCTTCAGTTTTTATTTATTTTTTATTCTCATTTGAAATATTTTGCTAATTTACATAGATGTATTGCCATAATTGAAAAATCTTGCAAATACAATAAAATTACTCATTTATCTCTCATATGCAAAAAAAAAAAAATCCATGAGAATCAGTGAAGTGGTTAGAGAGTTATAATGAGAAGAAAAAAAGGAGGAATTGAGGTATACATCCCCCACATTTTTTTATTTATTTTTTTTTATTTACTTTTTTAAGGGTTTCCATTTTGCTACCCTTCCTATGCCTGTTGTGTAAGGAAAGACAGACAAAATTAAATAAGGAGGCAGGCTAAGTAAAAGACAGAGAATCACCATGCATATATTGTTCCTTGGTTATCCTGAATCTTACGTACCTACACCCTGAACTGAGGTGACAAATATCTATGTGATGCCAGTGAATATCAGAAGTTCTCTCTCTCTCTCTCTCTCTCTCTCTCTCTCTCTCTCTCTCTCTCTCTCTCTCTCTCTCTCTCTCTCTCTCTCTCTCTCTCTCTCTCTCTCTCTCTCTCTCTCTCTCTCTCTCTCTCTCTCTCTGAAGGGTCAACTATAGTATCTTATCACATTCTATGTAGCATTTATAATAGATATTTAGAACAAATTTACTTATTGTATTGTGGAAAATCAGCCTACACACTGTTTGGAAGGATATGAAGAAATAACAGCATTAAAGTGAAATATATTTCTCATAAGATAAATTTTAGCATAAATCTAATTAGTCTCCATTATCCCATTATGTTTCCATGATGCCTTCTTTACTCTCTTCAGTAATTATTATTACTTATCCATCATGGACTGTCAGGGCTAAGAGTGTGAATGATGTGTGTGTGAGTGTTTGGTGCTTTGTCTGGGCCACCTCATGTGTGTTTATTGGCCTGGTGTGTGTGTGTATATATATATATATATATATATATATATATATATATATATATATATATATATATATATATATATATATATATATATATATATATATATATATATACACACACACACACACACACACACACACCACAATCTCATATTTGTATCTTGTCCTATCACTCCAGTCCCTCCTCAGGATCCCCCTAAGCGAAGGTACCTCTGGCATTTTGCCTCTGGTAGTTGGGGGGACCTGGGGAGGTACTTTGCTGATTTTCCTTAGAATGACTGCTGCTTCTGTGTCAGGGACCTGTCTTTGTGTGCTGAGCACATAACAGAGGTGATAGCATCTGGCATGGAGGCGTACATTCCTCACTCTTTTTCTCGACCTAAACCTTCCAAACCTTATTTTAACACAGCTTGTTCTCGTGCTATACATGATAGAGAGGTGACCCACAAAAGGTACTTAAGCCTTCCATCACCAGAATCTCATGCACTTTAGATTTCTGCCCAGAACCATGCCAAGTCTGTTCTCCAACTAGCCAAAACCTTCATTAACAGAAAGTGTCAAAATCTTTCAAGATCTAACTCCCCTCATGACTTTTGGCATCTAGCCAAAAATATCTTCAATAACTTTGCTTCTTCTTTTCCTCCTCAATTTCAACCAGATGGCACCACTGCTATCACATCTATTTCTAAAGCTGAACTCTTCGCAAAAACCTTTGCTAAAAACTCTACCTTGGACGATTCTGGGCTTGTTCCTCCCTTTCCTCCACCCTCTGACTACTTCATGCCACATATTAAAATTCTTCGCAATGATGTTTTCCTTGCCCTCGCTGGCCTAAACCCTCAGAAGGCGTATGGACCTGATGGGGTCCCTCCTATTGTTCTCCGAAACTGTGCCTCCGTGCTTGCACCTTGCCTAGTCAAACTCTTTCAGCTCTGTCTGTCAACATCCTACCTTTCCTTCTTGCTGGAAGTTTGCCTACATTCAACCTGTTCCTAAAAAGGGTGACCATTACTAATCCCTCAAACTACCGTCCTATTGCTTTAATTTCCTGCCTATCTAAAGTTTTTGAATCTATCCTCAACTGGAAGATTCTTAGTGAGTGGAGTAACCTTAGATAAGAAAATACCATTGAAGCTGAGAATGAAGATATACAGAAGTGTGTTGAGACTAGTACTTCTCTATGGTGCAGAAACATGGTCTTTAAGGAAGAAGGAGGAAGGCATTCTGGAGAGAACTGAGATGAGGATGGTGAGATGGATTGCTGGTATTTCACTATTAGAAAGGAGACAAAGTGAAGATATAAGAAGAATGTGTGGAATATGTAATATCAAGGAGAAGGCAAGTGAAGCACGACTAAGATATTTTGGATATGTGATAAGGAGAGAAGAGGATGAACCAGTGAGGAAGGCAATGATGGTGGAAGTTAGGGGGAGAAGGAGGGTAGGGAGACAGAGAAAAAGATGGAGAGACGTAATAAGGAGTGATATGAACAAGCTGGGAGTGCAAGAGGATGATGCAATGGATAGAAACAGATGGAGAAGGATAACTCGAGCAGCTGACACTGCAATATAGTGGGATTAAGGTCGTATGAAGAAGATGTATATGTAATTTTTTTTTCTTATGTAGGAGGAACACTGGCAAAAAAAAAAAAAAACACAGATGCCAGTCCCAGAAAAGGGTCCAAAACAGCAGTCAAAAATTGAAGGATAAGTGTCTTGAAACATCCCTCTTGAAGGAATTCAAGTCATAGGAAGGTGGAAATACAGAAGCAGGCAGGGAGTTCCAGAGTTTACCAGAGAAAGGGATGAATGACTGAGAATAATGGTTAACTCTTGCATTAGAGAGGTGGACAAAATAGGGGTGAGAGAAAGAAGAAAGTATTGTGCAGCAAGGCCGCAGGAGGAAGGGAGGCATGCAGTTAGCAAGATCAGAAGAGCAGTTAGCATAAAAATAGCGGTTGAAGACAGCTAGAGTTGCAACACTGCGGCGATGAGAGAGAAGCTGAAGACAGTCAGTTAGAGGAGAGGAGTTGAGACGAAAAGCTTTTGATTCCAACCTGGAAGAACAAGCCCAGAATCTTCCAAGATAGAGTTTTTAGCAAAGGTTTGAGCGAAGAGTTCAGCTTTAGAAATAGATGTGATAGCAGTGGTGCCATCTGGTTGAAATAGAGTAGGGAAAGAAGAAGGAGCAAAGTGATTGGAGATATTTTTGGCTAGATTCCAGAAGTCACGAGGGGAGTTAGATCTTGAAAGGTTTTGACACTTTCTGTTAATGAAGGAGTTTTTTGGCTAGTTGGAGAACAGACTTGGCATGGTTCTGGGCAGAAATCTAAAGTGCATGAGATTCTGGTGATGGAAGGCTTAAGTACCTTTTGTGGGTCACCTCTCTATCATGTATAGCACAAGAACAAGCTGTGTTAAACCAAGGTTTAGGTTTAGGACGAGAAAAAGAGTGAGGAATGTACACCTCCATGCCAGACACTATCACCTCTGTTATGCGCTCAGCACACAAAGACGGGTCTCTGACACGGAAGCAGTAGTCATTCCAAGGAAAATCAGCAAAATACCTCCTCAGGTCCCCCCAACTAGCAGAGGCAAAACGCCAGAGGCACCTTCGCTTAGGGGATCCTGAGGAGGGATTGGAGCGATAGGACAAGATACAGATATGAGATTGTGATCGGAGGAGCCCAACGGAGAAAAAAGGGTGACAGCATAAGCAGAAGGATTAGAGGTCAGGTAAAGGTCAAGAATGTTGGGCATATCTCCAAGACGGCCAGGAATACGAGTAGGGTGTTGCACCAGTTGCTCTAGGTTGTGGAAGATAGCAAAGTTGTTGGCTAGTTCACCAGGATAGTCAGTGAAGGGAGAGGAAAGGTGGTGGTGAACATTGAAGTCTCCAAGAATGGAGATCTCTGCAAAAGGGAAGAGAGTCAGAATGTGCTCCACTTCGGAAGTTAGGTAGTCAAAGAATTTCTTATAGTCAGAGGAGTTAGGTGAGAGGTACACAGCACAGATAAATTTAGTTTGAGAGTGACTCTGTAGTCGTAGCCAGATGGTGGAAAACTTGGAAGATTCAAGAGCGTGGGCATGAGAGCAGGTTAAGTCACTGCACACATAAATGCAGCATCCAGCTTTGGATCGAAAATGAGGATAGAGAAAGTAGGAGGGAACAGAAAAGGGGCTACTGTCAGTTGCCTCAGACACCTGAGTTTCAGTGAGGAAAAGATGAGGTTTATATATATATATATATATATATATATATATATATATATATATATATATATATATATATATATATATATATTATATATATATATATATTAATATTTATAATTTATTATATACAGTAAAATCCCTCTCATCCGGCATTCAAGTATCCGGCAGCTTCAAGTATCCGGCACATTTTTCCCTGAGCCTTAAAATCAATAAAAAATTAATGTGTACTCATAAAATCAATTAAAATTCCCGCACGAGGCATACTTTGTCCCCTCGCCACCAGAGTGCACTGCTTTGCGCCACCTGCGGCCCACTGCACTGTGTTTACTCAGTGACTCAGTCCCGCGTATGCACTGTTTATCACCTGACGCCTTCATCATGCCTAAAGTTGTAGAAAAGAGGAAGCATGTTGTGCTTACACTTAAGCAGAAGGTAGACATTTGATGACGATTAGAGAGAGGTGAAAGCAGACAGCAACTAATGGCGGAATATGGTGTGGGCTCATCAACTATTTATGATATTAAATCCCAAACAAAAAAGTTGCGGGATTACATGAAAGCCACCGACACCCCAAAGGCAGTGGAAAATCGTCACACACTGCAGTATCATTGTGATGAAATGATGGACAAAGTCTTACACTGGCCGCCAATGAAAGCGGCGCGTGTTATTTTTGTGTTAGTGGCGCGTGTTGTTTTTGTGTTTTTTCGTACCATGCATACCATTAAATTTGCCTTAATCATCTATTACTATCATTAAAAATATAATTTCTTTACCTTACCTAATATTTTGTGCTGTTTCCCTTCCTCTTTATGACAGATTCCAACCGACGTGGTACAGAATCTGCTAGTTTTTCCAGATATGTAGGTGACAGTTCTCCCCACACTTGCACGACCGCCTGCTTGAGCTTCGCTACACTGCTCGTGTCCAGATCCTGGAGCTTCTTTTTCATCATACTCCACACATTTTCAATCGGGTTTAGGTCTGGACTGTTTGCTGGCCAACTTTCAAAATAATTAAGTTCACACATGCCAAACCATTCCCTTACAATGTTGGCCGTATGGCATGACGCACCGTCCTGCATGAAGGTTTCACCGTTACACTTGTCGAAGCACTCTTCAAGATTGTCATGCAGCAGGTCAAGATATGTTTCTGTGTTCATTGACACTCCTTTGTCAAGCATAACTAAGTTGCCAACACCAAAGTAGCTGAAACACCCCCACACCATCACAGAGGAGGGATGCTTAACTGCGTTTACAGTGTACCGTTCGTCATATCTGTCCGAGTTTCTTGGTCGGTGTACTCTTTTGTGTGGTGTTCCTGTCACATAGAACATGCTCTCATCTGACCACACTACTCTTCTCCACTTCTCTAATGGCCAGTCTTTATGGTCCTGAGCAAATCTGACTCTTTTAGCTTTGTGGGCGGGTGTAAGCAGTGGTTTCTTTGCAGCACGGTAACTTTTCATGTCGAGGTCCTCCAGTGTCCGCCGCTGTATTGTCCTTATGGAGACATGTGTCAGCAGATCAGGGTAATTTTGTTTAATTTCTCTTCCTGTGAGGAATGGCGAGACACTTAGCTGACGCTTAATCAGTGTCAGTGTCCTCTTTGATAAAATACGGCTGCGTCCAGGGGCAGTTTTCTTCACTGGTGCTAATTTTCCGGTATTGTCTCTGCATCGCTTCAACCAGCGTTGTACTGTTCTTAGTGGGAGTC
Organism: Scylla paramamosain; assembly: GCF_035594125.1. Lineage (NCBI taxonomy): Eukaryota > Metazoa > Arthropoda > Malacostraca > Decapoda > Portunidae > Scylla > Scylla paramamosain. Next base: position 5,751,703 of record NC_087160.1, read on the forward strand.
CTGTCTCCTTTGAAATATGCTTAGAGCCAAAACCACCCTTCCGGAGTGAGTCAATAAGGGCTATATTGACTGGGGATATTTGATGTTTACGTGCCATTGACACTTAAGTTTCCACACCAATATGAAAGAGAACGAAGAAAACTGACACACTGTGCGGGGGAGCGGGGTAAGCAAGTGTACTTCCTTACGTGAGCAAGTGACAACTGAGTGATAATTTTTTGAAGTGTGACGGTTGATAGATGTTTAAAGAGCCGGCCTATGTTGCCACTTCTAGATATTAGCCACATTCTTTTCAAATGAGCTACAGTTCTTCCCGCGCTGAGATACGGGTTTGTTTATAATGCGCGCCACTTTCATTGGCGGCTGGGTGTATACGAGTGGTTCAGCTTGAAAAGATCAGAAGGACATAATTTCATTTCTATTCAAGTATCCGGCAACTGTCAAGTATCCGGCATGTCAGCAGTCCTGTTGATGCCAGATAAGAGGGATTTTACTGTATATATATATATATATATATATATATATATATATATATATATATATATATATATATATATATATATATATATATATATACACATATAAATAGATGGTAGATAGATATATGCTGCAGCTAATTACTTTTAATTGACTGTGATGGTGATAGTACTAAAAGATATACAGGTGATTAAAAATTAAACATGATCTAATATCATAAACAGATCTAAGATTCTTGGTCTGTTAGATGAATGCTGCATCCCACAGAAAGATGGTATAAGTAAAAACCTCGTCATTGTTTTGCAGGCCAACAGCCATAATATTGAACTGAGCAAGACCAGTCCTGATGACATGGCCATGGACTGCCTGGAACTCACCCTCAAGTCTCGTGTACGCCATCATGAAGAACTAGAAGAATATGCAGCACCGTCACAGGCCAACACCACCAGGTGAGTCTTTAGCTTGTCATGAGAAGTAAATAGCAAATCACTGATGAAAGTTTAAAGAAAAGTTCATGATGACCAGATGACATCATTGGTTGATTAGTTAATTTCTAACAGCATTTTGTGTTGAATACAATAAAATTCATTGGGTAGAGTGACTTTTGATTGTTGTTTTAGGGTTGACTGCTTGGCTCAATTCAATATAAGTTTCATTCTCTCCTGTATTTCTATGTAACTACCAATTTCCTTCTTGAGAGTCTTAACAGTGACTTTGATATGGAGCTTCTGATGGTGATCTTACTTGTTTTCTCATTCATGTCTTTTATTTTTATTTTTTTCTAGTAATGGAATTAACTTTATTATTTCTTATGAGTGACATTTCAGGGGTAACAAAATTTTTCTCAGGGTGTTATGAAAAAATGTTTCTTTGATTCTTGAAGCATGTAGAGCGACAGGTGATGATGAATGAGGAGAGAAGTTGTATGATATGGTGATATATTGGGACAATAGAGCTGCAGTATCTGAGATAGATGAAAGCTGGGAGAGTGGTATGAATGCATTGTTTAAAATATTGGAACAATAATAAGAAACTTTTGCCATTGGCTTTCCTTTAAAAGACTTAGGGAACACATCAGAACAGATAGATGTGGTAAATGACAGTGTGTGTGTGTGTGTATGGAAGGGAGCCAGTGGAAGTGATAATACCTAACAAATGATGCAGTGAAATGGCAAGTTTACAAAAACAATCAGATAAATGTGATTGAACCATTGATCATCACTTAACCAACACCTACCTTATAAGCGCTAAAAGAGAAAATTCAGCTCTTCAAATTTTATTTGAAAGTATATTTAGTTATAGTGCTAGGCATTCAGTAATGAAATTGTGATTAGCTGTGTGACATAGCTAAAATGTGAAGCTAGATGGAATACTACGGAAAACTGGTGAATTTGGAAATTCTAAAAGTAAGTAAATATGTAATTCTTGTTTTAACATAATAGCTTAATTTCTCACATAGTAAAGTTATGGTCAGAAATCCATTAACCTACTGCATTCACTTCCATTGTGTTTTGTATTTCCTCTCAGTTTTAATTCATCTGATCTGTTTACAGTCCCTTTACAGACCTGTAAACCCCATGTCAGCAGACCAAAAGATTTCAGTTTGAAAGAAAACTAAACTTGTGGAGGTAATTGTGGCAGGTTTTCAGACTATTAACCACACCTGTACCTCTCTGTCAGTATGAGGAGCAGGACCATGGGATAAAATGAGTTGATGAAACTGAACCAGGTACAAAATTTTGATTGACCAAAGTATGCAATTGCAGATCATCTGGAATGGACATGGAGCACCTAGGAAACAGAGGACCACCAGGAGTATGTGCAGATATAACACAGACCACTAACTTACAAAATGCTGCAAATATTACCAGCAAGAAGGGTTGTGGCAAGAAAAGAGCACTGCCTAGATAGTGCCTGCTGTATAGTGAAGTGACACAACTTCACCAGTATGTTTATGCTGAAAATCATGGTCATGGTGCTTCCACTTGCAGGTTACTCAGTGGGATGAGATAGGAATGCAAGACATAGTGCTACCTGATCTAATTTAATGAGCAGTACTGTTATATATATTTTTGGCATGTATTTAATTTTTTAGTTTGTATGCTTTCCTTCCTCTGGTCCTTGATTTGTAGATCTTGTGGTACTTTATCTCTGTTGTCTACTGGGATTTGTTAATCATCAGAATAGCATTATTTTAATTTGATACGGCTAAGATTTTCCCTCTATTCCAGTGTTAGGGAATATTTTAGGTTGGGTCTTGTAAGACTTAAACTATCTTGTAAATTTGTGGCATTCTATTGTACACTATTTTACCTAAGGGATTGTAGTGCCTTACTAGTTAATAACACTAGCATATCCTCCCCTGTGTTGGAAGCCACAGTAAATCATTGATTTGGTAACAGTAAGTACAGTCTTACTTATCCAAGGTCGTCATGAAATACAGCAGAGAGGCATTGACAACTGTACTGGTCTGATCTAGGTCATGATAAGTATGCAAACACCAATGAATTTTGTGGACATCATTATCTGATATCACCTGAAAAAAAAAAAATATCTAATCATGTTGTGTTACTTTAATCAATAATGCTTAACAAACAACTGTAAAAAAAAATTACATAAGATGTTTTTGGGGGGACTGACAGAGCTTTATTTATTTATTTATTTTTTTGTTTATTTATTTATTTTTTTTTTCTATTTTTATTTATTTATTTATTTTTTTTTTTGTGTTTGCCCAGAGGCTGCAGTATCATCAGTATCTGATGGTGTAAATCTCTCAGTGAGTTGGATGCTAAATTAAGTGATAACCAATCATGTATAAAAATTATGATTTGTAAAAAGATCTTGTTTAAGGTAAGGTAATAATTTTTGTCAAAAATGCATGCTTGTTGAGATCTGCATGTCAGTTTGATTTTAATAGTTAAGATCCATGTAAAAATAAGTACAAGGTTTTTGAATACAGAATGGATAAATATTTATGTATACTGAAATGTATTTTCCATAAAAATTAACAAGTACAAACTATATTGCATTTATAAAGCTTTCCATTAATACATACATACTCATATATGATATACAAAGTGAAAAGTCCATTGTATGCATGTCTAAACATACACACACACACACACACACACTCTCTCTCTCTCTCTCTCTCTCTCTCTCTCTCTCTCTCTCTCTCTCTCTCTCTCTCTCTCTCTCTCTCTCTCTCTCTCTCTCTCTCTCTCTCTCTCACACACACACACACACAGAATGGTCATTATCTTAAATAACATGACTGCCTTAAGTGATAGTTGTCTTATTTCACATTTCTAGTAGTCCCTCTTCAGGTATTGGCACACCTACCAGATTTCAAGTTTTCCTTAAGTGACTAATTTTTCCAACATCAGTGTCAGCTCTAATGTCACAACCTAAAGGGAAACTTAAAACTTCAAGCTGTGTTTGTACTTTTGGTAGATACTTTTTTTAAGTAGAACCCTACTGTAAGAACAGTAGGGTTATTTATTTCAGTAGCAACTTCCTTGCCTCACTTCCATTATGTGTTAAACATTTTCTTTAAAAAAAATTTTATTTTATCAACATGAAATGATTTTTTATATTAGCTAACAACACCAACGTGCCATTTTGCAGAAACCCAACTTTTCATTTTTCTCCCTTAAAGAAAAAAATGGCAGCAATACCTGTTATGAATTTAAAATGAAGTAAAATATGCAATATTTTAGAGTTTATTTTCTTAAACCACCATTATCAAAACCTAATAACTATAGACTACTACTAGCAGGTATACATTCCAGGTGTGTTTGTGTCAGCTTTAGACTGGTGACACAAGTAAAACATAGTATCCAATATAAACATAGGAATACCCTGGCTGTTTGCAGTGTTTTTAAAATCATTATATTTTTCCTCACTTAAGTTACCAATTTTGTTCACTAGGCATTAAAGAAGGAGGAACAGACAGCTAATGTCTGGTTTCCAGTACATAACATTCTCTCTCTCTCTCTCTCTCTCTCTGTGTGTCTCTCTCTCTCTCTCTCTCTCTCTCTCTCTCTCTCTCTCTCTCTCTCTCTCTCTCTCTCTCTCTCTCTCTCTCTCTCTCTCTCTCTCTCTCTCTCTCTCTCTCTCTCTCTCTCTCTCTCTCTCTCTCTCTCTCTCTCTCTCTCTCTCTCTCTCTCTCTCTCTCTCTCTCTCTCTCTCTCTCTCTCTCTCTCTCTCTCTCTCTCTCTCTCTCTCTCTCTCTCTCTCTCTCTCTCTTCATTGTTGATGTGGCCTAATCCTTTTTTGTTTCTTGTAGCAAAGATTCACACCAACAGAACAGCAGGATTGCTGCCTCTTTACTGTATGACTACATGCATTCCAGAGGCAGGATTGCTGGTTTTCTGTTCTTGGTGTAAGGTCACTATTTTTATTTATTTCCCATACTTATTTTGTTAAGAGAATAGTAACTAGCATCTCCAAACTCTTCAGTTGTGAGGTAAGTTTGCCAACCACTACATCCTTTGAAATGCAACAAATAATTCTGCTTTAGGTGCCTTAGATTTTCATTGGGATAGGATGTTAAGGCAGTAATATTATTTCATCTCTACCACTACTTGCCAACCTTGTCCTGCCAACTTCAGCCAGACTTGGTACCTGCCAACAATAATTTTATTGCTACCCTTCTGGCCTTCTGTTTCTTCTCCCTTTTGTGAGGCTACTTCTGACACACTGCTCACAGCAGAAGACAGGACATAATCTCTCATAGCTTAGCACTTTGCTATGTTATTTAGCTATGTCATGTGTGGAGAAGTAGTTGTCTTGGGCTTTGAATTGACTTCCTTGGTATGCCATCATTACTGTGTTCCATTTTACAGTGGATGCCGGAGGTAGAGCACATTGCCTCTTCCATACTGGGGTAAGGAAAGGCTTGAAGTACTGATTGTTTGCTTAAGATGGTGACTCTTAGCGAGAGTGCACTTTGGTCATATAAGCATTAAGATATGAAGTATATATAAAGAGAAGTTGAAAGTAAGGTATAACACTGCCACTCACAGGCTGTGCTACTAGCTATCTCACCAATTGTTTTGTTTGTTTTTCTGTTCCTGCATTATTTTATATTATCACAAATCAATAGTCACATCCAGAACTCACCAACACAAGGAAATTGATATCAAGATGGTAACAAATAATATTCAGCTTACAAGTTATTGTAGCCCAAGTTAAATATAAATATGTAATAGATTTCCTTGTATGTATACAAAAACATTGATTTTTTTTTGTGATTATACATACATAAATGAATTTGCTTATTAACTTTGATAAAATATATATTTTTATATGCCACTGGTGAGTGGGAAATAAGTTTTACCTGCCTCATAATTCATTTACTAACTATGGTGAGTCAAACACTCACAACCTTCGGGCCTGATCCCTCTCCATCCTCCAGAGTTCTTGTTTTTCAAGTTGTATTGTTGACTGTTTCCTCTTTTTCACTGGACACTACCTTTTATAAGCCACTGGATCCCTCCAAATATCCTAACTATGTCACAACTAGTTACTAAAGGAGAGATTACTGTAGCAAGTATCTTATGGGCATGTGACCACCACATCATCATTTCATTGATGTGTTCGTATAATTGCATACTGCACGGCATACTACCTGCCAAGATTATAGTTGGGTTCTACAAAGATACTTGAAATCATCTTTGACATTCAGTACTTTATTATGTGATAATGATAACTCCTTCAACTATAAATTATTTGACTTTTTACCTAATTTTCAAAGTGGAGCACATCTTGACTCTTTTCCCATTTGTAGAGATCTCCATTCCTGGAAACTTCAATGCTCACCAGTTTTAGCTTTCCTCTCCCATCACAGACAAACCTGATGAACTAGCAACCTAGAGCTATTAGTGCAGCACCCTACCCATGTTGGAATATACCCAACATTCTTGACTTTTCCTAACCTCTAATCTTTCTGTTTATGCTGTCACTTTGTCCTCTCTGTGGCACTCCTCTGATCACAACCTCATATATATATATATATATATATATATATATATATATATATATATATATATATATATATATATATATATATATATATATATATATATATGAAATGTTGCCCTTGACCAGTACCCCTCTCCCATGGGAAAAAAATTGGCATGAATTGCCAATTGAGCTTGACACACTAAAAATTATGACTAAGTAAAGTTATGTCCATAATTAAGTGACATCAGTGCATTTCTCATTATGTACTGAGTATACAATTATGTACTGATGTACAATTTTTAGGACAAGAATTGCTTCTGGCAGCCTTGTCCAGATCCTCATCTTGCTCCCTTAACTTCAGTAATCAACAACCATGGCATTTTTCTGTTTTATGATTGTGGATAGGTCTGTGATCATGGTAGAAATGTAGTTTCATATTTTCCCAAAGGATGAACTATGAAAACCATAACAGATTCATATCTGTATGAAAGAGAATGGGCACATACCACAGGGTCTTACAGAAATATTCCAAACAATGTATTTTGCTGTTTGTGCAGCACATTGGTATTTGTGAAAAAACACTATTTTTAGTTTTGCTATTTTATTTGAGAAATAATTATTACATATGCATGCAAATTCAGAACAATTCCAAAGTTATGGAACCACCAAAACCTCAAACATGTACATACTAGAAAATATGATGTATAAAACTTCATTACATATATTATAAGGAAGGCATTTTTTTTTCACAAGATTTCATAAACTATAGAGCAAATCCATTTTACTTCTAAAATTTATCTGGCTTCCAACCTTACTTACTTTCATGAGCTCCTAATAACAAATTTGAATGAACAGTTAAGCACTCCCAAACCCTTCAATACCTTACCTCTCAACACAATGAACCTGGACCCTAATCATTCACTCTGTTCACATTCTCATTTACACTGCTACACTTACAAAAGTAGTAACTCAAGGACTGGTGGTATGGCACTATCTATCTAACTGCAACTGAAGATTAATACAAGGTAATTGTTTCTTACTCTCCAACAAATATCCACATTATCTGTGAGCAAAGCAGTTTCAACAGAACATATTCATAATTAACAAAAGAAATAAGAAAGAACAACAGATATAAAATAAGTAACTTAAAAGGATACTTGTATAATGACTGTATGTGAGATATGCCACAGATGAATGTATTTTTCAATCCCTAGTATCAGATCATTAGCACAATATAATGAACATGGTCTATAAATTTATCAAGACCAAATGTTCTACATATCTGTGAAACATAATCTCAAAAAAAAATAAATAAATAGAAAAATAAAAAAAATAAAAAATAAATATAATTAAAGATTAGAGATACACGAAGGCCTTCAACAGCAAGGTAAATTATAAATAATTTGAAAAAAGTTGGTCATACAAAGAGTGGTGCACAGAAAACATTATAAGCAACAAAATAACAAAGGAAGTCAGTACAGAGGAATATAAATAAGCAGTATCCTTGTGAACAATCTCATCAAGATGTGGCATATATTAATGAGTAGACTACTTTCATTATACTGTATTTTAAAATAGTTTCTTATAAATATGGAAAGAAGTATTAAATATATATTCATATATCTCCACAAAACTGTTAAATATCTTTCATGTCAAGAAATATACTATGTTGTTTGGAGAGAGAGAGAGAAAAAAAAAAATGCCCATGGTCCACTTATTGCACTATCATTCCCTGGGATAACACTGCTTACCATAGCTGCACAGCCTCAGCAAAACCTGGAACATTCTCAGGAATAAATGTTGCTCTGAAAAGCACACAAAACATCATTGCAATGTATAAATCTATATACTTCAGTCTGAATGTTCCTTCTTCTTTGTAGTAATCTTAGACATGACAGCAGTAGCTCCAGCCCCAACTGTGCTAGCAGTGCCTGTCACCACTGCACCAGCTGTGCCCACCACTCCAGAGCCCACGTTGTATGTTGTTCCTGCCACCCACTTGACACCTGACACTCCCGCGCCCACAGTGCTTGATCCTGGTTGCAATGCAGAATATGGAAAGTCTTATTTAATATTGTATTACATTATGAAAACAAAATCATATTATAGGAATCAAAGCTTACAATTGTGACATTCATAGTAGTTCTTTTTTTCATACATGTAGAACCCAGCCAAGATGAAAAAAAAAAAAAGGGAGGGATCAAGGAAGTGGCTGATCAAGGAAGTGGCTGAGTTGCTGTTCCCAAAAACAGCAGATTAAAAGATTTTCTAATTGAAGACCAACTGAAATTCTGCAGATGTCTTGAAAACCAAACAAGCAAAGTTTCAGATTTTGTATATGAAGGAGTTGTGACAGACAGTATTCTTGCATTAAGATGCCAAAAAAGGGAAGAGAGTAAGATGAAAGTCTTGTGCTGTGTGGCTGTGGGTGGGAAAAGAGTATGCAATTAGCAAGTTCAAAACAGTAACCATGGAAACAACTGCAGAAGATAGCAAAGGCAGTAGCATAGTAGCAAAGTGCAAAGATTGAAGGTTGTCAATTTGAAGGTCAGTGGATGAGATGAAAACTTTTGATTCCATCCTACATAGCAAGGTTGCATGAGTGGAGACCAATCATAAATGGAAAATGTTCTCCTTACAAAGATGGATTCCTTGTACAGAGTTAGCATCTCTGAGGAGCAAAAATGTGGTTACCCTCCCAGGTCTCTCCAGATCCTGATCCATCAACCAGCCAGCACTTAAGAAAGCATAGCAAAGTAGACTGTACACTAATTGCCTTAACAGGACATCCCTTAAAATTCAAAGGACACATCTAGATCATCTGAATATCACATATGAACTTCACACCAGTAAAGGCTCAGGAAAACAAGATACAGATTTAAAAGCAACAAAATAACTTTTTTAAGAAAATCAAAATAACAGTAAAGAATAATTAAAACAAGAATTTCATAAATAACCACAGACAGCTGTCAAAACATCTAGTAAATCATATTCTTAAATGATGCAGATACATTTGCATTTCATAAAATGACAGGTTACTTCATACATAAGTATTTAGAAACTAGAAAAGTTGCATGGGGCAAAGGACTTCATCAATGTGATTTTTAGAAAAGAAACAAAGATTAAAAGCTTCAATGTTGACACTTTTTGTTTCCATAAGGCAGTATCTGAAATTAAAACAATTGAATGATGCAATTACTCAAGATAACTTTTTCCTTACCTACAGAGTAGATCCCTGAAGCAACACCAGTGACCGCCCTCTTCAAGTAACCTGCTTCTTGAGGGCATCCTTCAGGTTGGCTGGCATTGCTTACTGTGGGACTAGGTGGGTCAGCTGCTGGTGGTGGTGTTGCTGCTTCTGTGTTGCTTTCCTGCAAAATGGAATTGCTAAGCTGATATAACAATGTTTTTACATTAATTAATACAGACTCTTGGAATCAGATGGCCTTACAGTCACTATATTCTAATAAGATCCCCATTGTAAGCATCATTCACTGCCTGTCACATCACTCAAATAATGCAGTGGAGAGCATCCTTACCTGCTACTCAGCAGGCAATGAAACCCCCAGTAAAGTAAATGAGATTTTTTACTGACAGTGAGTGGTCCCAGTAAGGTCATTGAGATGATACATCAGTCTTCATGATCTGGATCTTTCTGGGAGGCAAACAGCTGTCATTCATCATTCAGTACATAACCAAGATCATGGTGAATTATGTACACATTTCTCCCTAATTAAATTTATAGTAGTGAATGATGCAATCTTAAAGTTCCAGACAAGTACCCTCAAAAGTAATGTGAAATGACCCTTAGAAACAGCATTGTTCAGGGAAATCCTTATCAGTTGCTTTCTAGATTGTCTGATGCTCAGTAGATAATCTTAACACACAACAAGCTTGTTTTTTTCTTTAGTCAAGGTCAGACAGTTTCTACCAAGACTTGTTACTAAGTATGCAAAATATGTCTGATTATCACATTTTCTTAAATACTGCACAAGCCATATGGCTTGGAGAGTGAGTTTCAGAGAAAGGTTACCAACTAAAATTCTATTATGTATGATTTTCAAGCTTACAGAACACCAGGATTTGGCATGAATCAATAATACATTCAAGATACACACTTTTATATACTGTATCATATGAAATCAGCATAGACAGAAACAGATGCATACAATTGAAAAACACATAAAAATAGCAATGGAGACAAGTTCAGCTGAAATCTTGCTTGAAACACTTCAATCCACTGTTGTCCAGGTAATATAAAATATTAACACAACAAGTATATTAAAGAATGCCACAAAACAAAGGACCTCTAATTTATAAAGAGCAAGTCTGCCAGATGTGGAGAGATGAAGAGCAA
>NC_087160.1:5767500-5790000 GCF_035594125.1 Scylla paramamosain
TGTAGAAGGGGAAAAAAAAAAAAAAAAAAAGAGAAACGAACATCATCCTCTATCCTAATTGTTCATACATCTGGCACGCCACATTCTCTCCAGAAACTCTTTCACCGCCTCAATCATCCTTTCATTCGCCTCTGTACACAGTCCCAGCAACAACACCATCCATTCCTTTCCTGTCTTCTCCACTCTTTCATTCCTATCATGCCCTAACTCAGTCAGTATCACTTGCATCATCTCATTCCTGTCTCTGACATACTTCACACACTCCAGCACCACATGTTCCACCGTCTCATCCTCTCCCGTGTCACACATCTGGCACACTTTGCTGCGGGACTCAGACCACCTGTAACTCCTTGCATTCACATCCATACACTGTGCCCTCGCTCGGAAGAGAAGATCACCGCCCAGGCTTCCATCATACCACCTTTCATACCTCGGGGCCCCTTTCTCCTTGTACCATTCCAGGGTCTTCTTTCTTTCCATCTCATTCTTCCATTCATTCAGTCCCACACATTTCACTTTGTTTATCTCATTCTTCCAGTTTCTCACATCCCATTCAGCTCCCACTGTGCCTCCTCTTGTTACCTCCCATTCACTCTCATTTTGATTCCTCCCAGCCATTCTTATCGCCCACACAACTTGCAACCCATTCCTGGAATCCTTGCAATCCAAATTTACTCATTTACACATGAGCACCTGCATGCACCACAGTTGCATACAGCTCCACTGGGGTAAATATTAAATACCACAATCTGCGCTGCTCACGAAACAACATAAGGATGATTTTTTTTATTTCATTTTATTTATTTATTTTTTTCTTGGGGGGAGAGCTATTTTACTTGATATTTTCTTTCTGATAACTTCTGATGCGGCCTACTTTTGTGAGAAATCTTACAAACTAACCCCACCATATATATATATATATATATATATATATATATATATATATATATATATATATATATATATATATATATATATATATATATATATATATATATGGTGGGGTTAGTTTGTAAGTTTTCTCACAAAAGTAGGCCACATCAGAAGTTACCAGAAAGAAAATATAAAGTAAAATAGCTCTCCCCCCAAAAAAAAAAAATAATAAATAAATAAAATAAAATAAAATAAATAAATAAAATTAAATACAATAAAATCATCTTTATGGTGTTTCGTGAGCAGCGCAGATTGTGGTATTTAATGTCTACCCCAGTGGAGCTGTATGCAGCTGTGATGCATGCAGGTGGTCATGTGTAAATGAGTTTTCGAGAGCACCTGTGGAGAGAGAGAGAGAGAGAGAGAGAGAGAGAGAGAGACGCTGGCTGGTCAGATTGGTCTTAAAATAAATATTTCTGATGCATTATATATATATGTATATATATTTTTTTTGTAGCATAAATATATCTGCTAAATGCACACACTGAGACCAGCAGATCTTGCCCGTCAGCACAATGGAGCTGGCCGGGGTTGCGGCGTGTAGCGGGAGACCCTCCCATCGCGAGATGGGCCACGGGGCGGATCGAAGCGTCAACATCACGGGCGGGATGGCACTGGCACTGGCAGCGGTGGGCTGAGCAGGGTGAGTCTCCCAGCGATGATTGACTGTTGGGTTTTAGTTAACTCATTAGTTTTTGTCAGCTCAATGCTTGTGATGGAAGCCACAAAGATGCCGTGCAACAGATGCAGAATGAACACAGGATTATTAGACATATTAACTCTGTAATGTTCGCCACACACAAAACCCGAGGCATGCCCACTGGTTACTTGACATGTTTGGTGCTGTGGCTGAGGCAGGATGGGTAGTGTGACACAGTTATGGAAATCGTTTCCGTTTCCAACCCCTGCCGTCATTCGCCTCCGAGGAGTGAAAGTACAGCGATGCTGCGTAACTTGCAGTGTAGGCAGCTCATCCAACCTGCCAGCCAGCCACACAAGTGCTGATGACGTGTTTTCTTGGCGTCTTAAGGTAGTACCAATACAAAATATAGCAGACAGCGGCAAGCAAGAAGTTAAGAGTTAGTGATTTACCAGCCATTAGTGGCACAACTCTGTATTATGTGGTTAGTAAACCATAAACATAACTGAGCTAATGAAGGATCTGCAGCTGTGTTGTGTTAAAGGCTCTTTACTAATATCTGTAAAAGACAGTTATAGACCTTTAGGTGGGCAGAACTTTTTTTTCTTTTACTACCAAGTATATCTGTAAATGTAGGAAAAAAAAAGTTCTCTTCCCACCTGTATTAAGCATCCTCATAAAGAGGAAAGTGTCATGATTCCCTACTTTGACTTTATCACAGGGCATGGTCCATGAAGAGAGAAAGTTGGTCAAGGAAACCTTGAACCTTTTTCTTTTTCTTATTCTTATGACATTAGTGAGAGAGAGAGAGAGAGAGAGAGAGAGAGAGAGAGAGAGAGAGAGAGAGAGAGAGAGAGAGATTTAATAATCCAGGTATTTCTCAAGATACATATTACATGTTTCATATGTTTTATGCAGAGCTGATTTATCATGAATTTAAAAGATTTTCAAAGTATGCTGTTTGATCCACCTGTATTCTTGACATACAAAGTCTAAAGATCATCTAATTAATGAGTCTATTTGTTATTTTGTGTGAGAATCCAAGTTGGTCATGCAGCTCCAGTTTCAAAAAGAAAAGTGATAGGTACATTAAATTATATTTCTGATTAATGAACTCTTTCTAGACTCCATCTTGTTCTTGACCTTTCAGACATCGAGAACAAAGGTGATTGCTGTAGCCTTGGAGTGTATAGACCCGTGATCTCCTTAATGTGTTCATACAGTCAGCAGATTGGAAGGTGCATGGTACCCTAGTCTTAACTGGTGTAGCTGACTTCAGAGTGTAATTGTTATGGTGTTGGTGAGTAGCATTAGTATTCTGTGACAGTTGTTCTGCATAATATGTTTGAAAGCTGTATGGCAGAAGCCAAAATATAGTTACACTTGTATGGATGAATAAAAAAGGGAGGGTTAGTAGTACATAGCTTGTGATTATTGTATGCAGTTCTTATATTTACCATGTAGTATATAAAGGAGATAATGAGTGGATTTCTGTTTGGTGATCGTGCAGTTCTTCATGGCTCTCACAACTTGAGTAGAATGTTGTGGAATCACAGTTTTAAAAGAATCTGCATTGTATCTCTGATATTCAAAGGTAACTTCAGATGGGGCAGTTCACCATAGACTTTATTGTTAGTAGTATATTTGTGGCTATCCTAACTGAATTCCCAACTTTGGTGTGTGGATGGTATAGTCCATGTTGTTCAGTAACATTCAGTAAGTGATGGTAGTGCAGGATCAAAAACACCTCCAGTGTAAATGTAAAGGAAGACAAATGCAAGTGGGACTACAAAGAGATATTATTCAAAGCACTTGCCATAAAGCATTGTTTGTGAGGACTGCAGCCTCAACCTGTGCCTTGATCATTTCTGTCCCATTTCTGAGTGAATGAAGTCATTCTTTGTTAAGCTGGACCCATTATCAACTGATATGAAAGACTTTTCAAGCTAAGCTCACTCAAAATTAATAGTGAGTACTTTATTTAGTTTAATTGTAAGTTAATTTTTGGTAAACTGAATCCTTCAAGAAGCTATGTATCTAGCTTGCATATATGGTATCTCTACAGCCATATGTATGTGTGGTGGTATGAGTGAGTTCTTCCCAGTCAAAATAGGTTTGTATTAGGGTTGTGTAATGTCTCTGTGATTGTTCAGTTTGTATATGAATAATATGTTAAAGAGAGTAAATATGATTATGTTAGGCAGAGGCCTTAGTTTCATCATTGGGGAGGAAAGGGTATGGGATCTGAGTCAGCTACTATTTGCTGAATGACACAGCTCTGGTGACTGACTCAAAGAGGAAGTTGAAAAGACTGGTGCAGAAGTTTGGGCATGATTGTAGGTGAAAGGATCTAAAGGTGAAATGCTTGAGGGAGATAGGTAGTGAAGTGATGGATGTAAGGGTAAATGTTGGACAACTGGAAGAGATTAATTGTTTCAAGTATGTGGGATCAACAGTTAAATGGATGGAAGAGTAGAGACAGATGAAGTGCAGGGTGAGAGCAGGAAAAATACTTAGTGGTATGAGAATTGTTTTCAAACATAAGACACTGTGAGTGTGTGGTGCTTTGTCTTGTGAAATTGCTAGCCTGGTATATTGATAGATAGATAGGTGTCACCATTTGTTTCTGCTCTTCTTGTTGATATTTGAATGCCTGGTTTTTGTCCCTACAGCTCTATAATGTACAAATATGATATTTAGTTCAGCATTAAAAAAAAAAATAATAATAAAAAAAATAAATAAAAATAATAATAAATAAAAAATAAATAAAAATAAATAAAAATTTAACTTCATATAGGTACATACTAGAACTATATTTTATCTTATCAAATATACAGTAATGCTGTTGAGAGCAGAGTGAAAGAATTCAGAAACTTACACAAGCAAGCAAAATTCAGTGATTGATTACATTTTTTTTTTACAATAAAATGATAATTTTTTACTTGTAGACATAATTATCTAATTATAACAAGGAATATTTTTTTTTCCTTAGATCTCCTGCCATTAAGTCTAAAACTTCTAAGTCACATCAACCATGCGGTGGCAGAAGAAGTTCAAGGTTCTTCGTTGTTATATCCTCATCTTGGGCTGGCTTGGAATAATTCTGCTCTTCTGTAAGCCTCTGAGTGAAGTTAGATTTATGCAGTTATTATGAAGATAAATTGTTGGAAGTGTGTACATAACTTCTTGAACCAAATTAATTGAGACATTTCAGTAATAAGTGAATTATAAATTTTATCCCAGAATAATGAAGGATGTTAGCATGGTGTAAAGATATGTAGATAGATTCCTTAGAATATGATTTATGATAAGCTGTTGGAAAGTTATATAAATTTTTAATTAACTAATTAATTAAATTTAATATAATTTTTTTCAAGTATCTTACTGGAGGGTGGAGACAGACCCATCTCATCCACCTGCACCCCTGAAGGTCAGTGGAGGAGGTGCACCACCACCTGGTCTCCTTCAGCAAGAAAAACCACGAGCCAAGAAGCTGCGCCATCTGTGCAACCCACCGGACCGTATCCAAAGGAACCAGGAGGGTTAGTGTTTTGTGCTGATTAAGAGCTTTCTTTGTGAATACAATACTTGTTTTTGTATAGTGTATAGTAGAATATAACTTCCTTAGTTTAATCTAAGTAAAGATGCTCTAGTTGAAAAGCCATAAGAAATTTTAAAAGTATGTGTCATCTCCCAATTTTTTGGATGGATGTGCCAATCCCACTACCCATGACAATGGGGTTTATGTTAGGTTCTTTTGGTGCAGTAAGCCTTAGTGATTAACCTTTCGTCAGCTCTGAACTACAAGGCATAGAATACTTGCCAGTGAAAGGGTTTCCGATGACAAGGAATTGGAGTTCTTATGTTTCCTTATGATGAGGCAAGGCATAGAGAGGGAGGGAAATTTAAATTTTTTTGGCAAACTAATGATATGATCATTGAATATACATAGATGGGATTTTAGGAGACTACAAGGGATGAGAGTGGGAGAAAGTATATGTGAAGAAAATATGTTGCATTAGCTCTGTGTGAAACATAGATGAACAAAAAGGGTAAATGGAAGGAGGTCAGGTATTGAGAGAAGAGTGATTAAAGGAATGGTCTTTATGATGAGTTGAGAAATGTTGGGGTATATTTGGATGAGAA
The DNA here is from genome assembly GCF_035594125.1 of Scylla paramamosain. Taxonomy (NCBI): domain Eukaryota; kingdom Metazoa; phylum Arthropoda; class Malacostraca; order Decapoda; family Portunidae; genus Scylla; species Scylla paramamosain. Next base: position 5,773,220 of record NC_087160.1, read on the forward strand.
AAATTAATCAGATGTGAGAGGTATAAAAACAAAAAAAGACCAAGAACAGAATGGATTGACACTGTGATGAAAGTGTTTGATACAAGAGGGCTAGATACATGATGGCTGCCTGAAAGTAGATACAAGAGAGCTGTCTGTGAAACAAGGAATTGTGGTTATGCCTGATAGGAGTGAATGGAGAGTGGTCATGAATGACCAAATGGTGACATGGTCTTGATAGCCTTGATGAGAGGTTTGCCCTCTGGTGGTCCAATTGTGTGATCAGGTTGGATGCATGAAAGGGATGGGTCTATTGTGGTGTTGTTGTCAGGTGTTGATGCTTTACAGTTAATCCAAAGCAGTATGGTTAATGAGGATTGGTCCTCTTCCCCTATGCAGCCTAGGAGATGAGATTTGTGGTACTGCTTTTGGACAAGACTGTGACAGTGTGTACATGTGGATATCTATTATCATGTAGTCTTCTTAGCTGGTATGTCAGCTTGGTATATAGATGCACTGTTTGGAGCATAAAAGGAGATCCCTTTATTATCATAGATTGCAATTCTGAAAACATGTAAACTTAAAAAATCATTAAAAAAAAATATGAATAAATCCCTACCTAGACTTAAAAAATATCAGTAATTTTGTCATTGTTATAATTCTGAAAAGTAGGTTTCATGTTAACCTGGGTCATATTTTATTGTCTAATGGCAGCCAGACATGCCACATAGTATGACTGTCATTTGCTTTGCTTTCAAAGTCCTTCATCAGAACATCATACCATGTCTGCTTTGGTCTGTCTATTAGTACTCACCATTTGATTTCATATGATGCAGTATATTTATCCACATCACTTTATTAAAGCACTTAACCTTAAGTCCTCTTCTTATTTTCTCGCTCTCGTCATTTCTTGTAATAGCATTGTATTGCACAACCATTATATGCTCTTTTCCATATACTTGAGCCTTTTCACATCATATTCATTAACAGGTTGAATTGTATTAACATAAAGGTAGATATGTGACATATAGTCTTCTTTTCATCTGTAAGGAAAGCACTCATTATTAGAAGAGAATTAAGTTCTTAAACTTCTACCAACTCTTTCTATAAAAGTTAGCTTTTTATATCTCTTGTTACTTCACAGCACTTATCTTGAGCTTCTGAAATAGGTAAGGTTAGTACACAGTTTTTAGAATGAATGTAATATCTTCTCATGTCACTGATGAAATCTGTCTTTCAGGAGTGTTACCATCCCAGTATCAGCTGAGTGGAGTGGTGATCTTACTGAGACATGGGGACCGTGGACCATTAATACACGTGAGAAACTTATCCAACATCAATTGTGGCCATCACAGCTATGGCACTCCTACTTACAAGAAGTATGTGGGAGACATACTTAATGTGTCCCGTACCAATACTTATGTCAACTTTGTAGGCCCATTTGTAAGGTTTCCATTGCTACCTCCTCCATCTCACTGTGGTCTGGGGCATCTCACCCCACAAGGTGTATTGCAGCATTTACAGTTAGGCAGAGTGCTCAGGCAAGTTTATCTCAGTGAGCTCAACTTGCTGAGTAACCACTGGGAAGAGGAAGATATTTTAGTGTATTGCACTAAATTTCGCAGAACGTTCCAGAGTGTATTAGCCTTTCTTTACTCCTTCCTCCCAGACTTTAACATCTCTAAGGTTCGTCTGCAGGAGGGGAAAGGCATTAGCTTCTGTGGAGAGGACTGTCACTGTGAACAGTCTGACTACTTTGACCAAAGGTACGAACAGGAAAGACGGGACTATCGCAGGTCACATCCAGGCATTGTGGATTTAGTTCATCGGGTTAACCCATTAGTGAGGGATGGTGAGGAAATCAGTAATCCCATTACGATGCGAGATGCTTTGTTGTCCTATGTATGTCATGGCGCCTCACTTCCCTGTGTGGATGGTCGATGTGTGAAGGTTGAGGATGTAACAGGCCTTGTGTCATATGAAGAGTGGGAGGGGCGGCAGAAGCGTACCTCCTCCCAGCGTAAAGCAGCCAAGCTGAAGATGTATGGGTTACTTAAGAGTATCACAGGAGTTGTAAACAGCATGATGGAAGACAGTCATCCTCGTGTGGTGGTGTACTCTGGCCATGACCGCACTCTCAAGTACCTTTTGGACACTCTTGGTATACCAAACTACCAATTGCCCCACTATGCTTCCAGACTGGTGCTGGAGCTGTACCAAAACACCTCTACCACTCCTGGTCCAGATTATCATGCTACATACTTCTTCAGAATGGTGTATAATGGGAAAGACATTACTAAATTTATCCCCTTCTGTGACAGTATAACTATAAGGCAGCTGAAGTCAGGTAGTGTGAAGCGTGGTGCCATCAGCTTGTGCAGTGTTAGCAAGTTGGTGAATTTTCTCAGGCCAGATGTGTACTTCAAGGAATTTAATGCAGCTTCTTTCAGAGATGCCTGCCATAAATGAAATTCTTATAAGTAATGCTCTTGAGAGATAGTTGAATGACAGTTTCTTTGACTATTTTGTCCTGGCCTTTTTAAAGCCAAAGTTGAACTATAAGGATGAAAAGCAGGCATCTATATTTGTCCCATTGGTTCTTTTAGGATGCATTTTAAGGGAGCTGTCATCATGCCTCATTGTATTTCTAGTCCAAATAACATGTTTTGCTTTTTACAGTGATTTTATTTTTATATGATTCATCATATCAGTATTAAAGGAAAGATCTTAGTCATTAATATTGTATACAACAGCTGTAGATGATTTTGAGAATTTTATAGTATAATTTATAAATGTGTAAAAATATGAGAGCTGTTCAGATTTTGTTACTTACATGTTAGTCTCTGTACAGGTCAAATCAAGAGCTCCTGCAAACACTGGCAGCTACACTCAGTTTTGTTTTAGGCAATTTCAAGGATGGCATGAAATCTTGACCTTTCATTTGAGATTTTCTCAAAGAATTTGATGAAAGGTGGATATGCCTTTTCCAATTCAGTTGAGTATTTCAAGATTATTTCCCAATATTCACATCAGGTGCCCAGTTGTGAGCCAGATGGAGGAACTCATCTAACATTCTAGTGTGAACTATGTGTATAGGAGGCAAGTTGCCAAATGTTTAGTGCAATTCCTGGGTGTCCAATCTGGGGAAGCCTGACTGAGAGTTGGTCTTTAGGGAGACTTTGATCACCTTTTCTATTGCTTCTAAAATGCTAACATAATTGCATTAAGTTTTGACTAATTTGTGGAAGATATGCTGCCTTGCTGAGGGTTGCCTAGGGACATTGGGGATGTTCTGGGTAAAACTGCTGTCACCATGTATTCCAGGGTGAATGGAAATACTGGTAGAATAGAAATATTTATACATTGTACAGGGCAGTGTGCAGTGGAGTGGCTTGCAGATGTGTGGTCGACCTCTGAGGCAAGGCCAAGCTAACTCACGAGCAGAGCTTGAGTGTGGGACTCTGTAGTGGACTCAGCTGCTGAAAGCAGCTTACAGGATGGCACAGAGGCTGACACAGTCAGACTGAAAGGGATCTGCTCACTGCTGCCAGAGGGTGGAGTAAATCTGTTTGGTTTGGAGGCAGTGTTGTCCAGAAAGGAACCATCTGCTGACAGGTATACCAGATCTCCCATGGATGATCTTTTGCTTGCTGGTGCTGAGGGAAGGGCAGAGGAGCAGTCATCCAGTGTCATGAGCGGCACTGTCTCTTGCTACCGTTTGCGGCGTTGACTTGGAGAACCAGGTGTGGTCAGTGAGGAGAATTCTGTTGTGGACTTAGCATACTGGTATTCACTTCTTCAAAAAGATGCAAGGTTTCACCAGGTGGTGCCCCCATGTGTACAACTCTGTCTTCACAATGTGTGCCTTAGGTGGACAGTCAGGAGGCTTCTCATTTCACAGTTTAGTCTTCAAACATCACATGTGTTGCCTGTTGGTCCTCCAGGATTGTGTTCGAGCTTTTGTTTTGAGTGACCACATCCTTCATCTGGCTGTGATTCTTTTCCTAGAATCCCACCAGCACTATTTGCAGGTTTTAGAAGACTTTCAACTTGTATTTGGCCATGGACTCTGTGGTGGCCAGGCGTTCACCTCATCACGGGCGCCCCAGGCAATGTACACCCAATCGTCATTCATGATGGGGATATTGAAGGTGTTGGTGTATTGGTATTTCTCTCCAATAGTATGTCACAGCATCTATGATTCTTCAAACTCCCACCTGTGTAGTGGACCAACTTCAGTAGCCTGCAAACTTCATTCTCCTTTCTAAATCCCATGAAGACTAGAACAGGATCTTTCAGGAGATGGCAGAAGACAGTTCGCCTCAGTTAGGTGAGCACTCCATTTGAAGAAAGTTGTATTAGTTCTGGCTTCCTTAGTATTGTAATTCCTGCTGTGTTGAGTTCTTGAAACACCAGTCTCTCAAAATCACTTTGAACAGAATACATGCAATAGGTTGAGTCCAACACACATTCCTTCTGCATTTCTGATGTCACCACAGTAACATTAAACTTCTTAGCTGGGTCTATCATCTCTGTGTCATCTGCATGGCTCTCAACTAAACAGATACAGGAACCCCCACTTGGCTCTATATCTTAACTTGCTATTGTGATGTTATTAAGCACAGCACACATCTGGGAATACTCAGCCATTTTTTGATGAGTCTAATATCAAACAACTCTCACTGTGACAGACACTGCTGTTGTTTTCCTCTTATTTTCTCATCTTCTCCTTTATCTCTCTCTCTCTCTCTCTCTCTCTCTCTCTCTCTCTCTCTCTCTCTCTCTCTCTCTCTCTCTCTCTCTCTCTCTCTCTCTCTCTCTCTCTCTCTCTCTCTCTCTCTCTCTCTCTCTCTCTCTCTCTCTCTCTCTCTCTCTCTCTCTCTCTCTCTCTCTCTCTCTCTCTCTCTCTCTCTCTCTCTCTCTCTCTCTCTCTCTCTCTCTCTCTCTCTCTCTCTCTCTCTCTCTCTCTCTCTCTGGTGTTCTCTAACTATATGGTGTCAATGTGCCATGTGTGGGAACTTGGTAATAAATGTAAATGTTCAAGGGTTTAAGGCAGTATTTTCAGACCTGGCATTTAAACTGTGTCCTTTTGTGATGTCAGTGTTTTCCCTCTATTCTGACATCATGGCTTGTGTGAGCCTTGTGATTGGCCACTGCTCATATCACATGCTTTTCTGCCTCTGTGATGGGCTTAGGCACTGTATTCTTTCCCATACTTTTTGCTGATGTCCCCTACTCATCTTCTAAGTGAATGAATACTATGCTGTGATGTCATTGTTTAGTGAAGTGTTGGTGTCTCATGTCTTACACAGCTAATCACACATTTCATTTTTACACATATATTTTACATTAGCTTGTCATACATTCCTGCTCTTATCATTATTATTATTATTATTGTGTCTTTTGCTCAGACAATACATGCACACATACATGCATTTATGCCTTTATTATTTTTTTCTTGCTTGTGACCTGAGTGTCATTCAAGGTACCCTGTGGTCACATCTTGTTCAGCATGAGGTCATGCTGAGGTATGGCTGAGCTATGTGTAAGTCTTTGTTCTCCTGTGTGGACTGCTTCTGTTGCAGCCCACCACATCATCCTGCACTCAGGCTCTGCTTACCAATTGCCCTTGCCTAGCCTCTGGGGTTGGCTGTGTAGTTGCATGCTGCTCCACTACATGCTACCCTGTACACTCCAGTCTTATTACACAGCCTACTCTACACCTTTGTTTCCATTCATCCCCCCTCCCCCTGGAACACATGGTGACAGCAGTTCCACCCGGAATACTTGTATTATATTACAGTAAGACTGCATAAGTCATATTTTATGGGGCTCAAGGATGAAAGCTTGACTTATCAATGCCTGCCCCCTATGGGGGAAATTGAGCCTCTTTACTACCAGAAATATTTGATGTTGTTAGTGCCTAGAAATAGTGTAACTTGCCTTTTTTTGTGGAGATTTTGGTTACTGGGAAAAGTTAGTACTAAATGAAATCCGAATTTTCTCAAGGTCTAGGGAAGCTACATTTGTGACAAGTATTATATGTATAAGTTAGTTTTGAATTATCATTTAAGTGCATTGATAATACTGTGTTGCCATTCATCAGCTACTGTACTATAATGATATACTAATTTAGTTTTAGAAACTGCACACTATGGTTCTGACTGCAGGCAGCCATTAGTTTAATCTAGTCTGTCCTTAGGGACTTTCTGCCTTAAGTATGTCCAGCTTAGGGGCTCTTACTTTATATTTACATTGTTAGGGAAAGGTATAGTGTATATCCTTTTATATGAATTGCAACCTTTAGGAGATTATGACTGGATTTAGCCTTATAATGTAATTTCATAGCAGTGATTGCCATGTTTTTATTGGAATGGGAGTAATGTAAGTTCCTTTTAACAGTAAGACATATTTGGTCTGTCCTTTTGTTTCCCATATGGTAACAGAAATCTATGGATGTGATGATGAGATGTGGAGATTTGATGAGTGAAAATGGATATGTGATAGATAGAGTTCAGTTACTTGCAGGTAGACTTCTAGAATTGCCTTGAGCTGTTTTGACTGAATGGTAAGCTTTTGTGCAAATCATAGGATGTGTTATATTAAGGCTCCACAGAATGACATGTCATCTGCCTGGAAATGTAACATTATCAGTCACACACAAATATTGTATCAGGCCTCATGTTGTAAGAGCCATGTCTAGTTGATCACATCACACTTCAAAGTAGCTGTGGCATTATCAACTCCATGCTCAGGCTTTGTGTACATATATTAGGAGAGGCCTTTCCTGTGTACCTCCATGATGCTTTTCATTCACATTATCAAGATAATTAAATTAGGACATGGTTCTGTTTGGGCTGTGGGAGCCATTGTATTTATCTGTCTATTGATTCTTATCTTTCATATCTCTTTCCTTGTAAGAACTTCCTAGAAAGGTTAAACTATGACACACATGCATGCACAAATAACTCTTGCACTGTTTATTCTTTCCCTATCTTCTTTTCTTTCTTTTAAATACATTATTTTACTTCACCCTCATATCACTTCTTTATTTTAATCCCTAACAGAGATTTAACTGGTTCAGTCTTGTCACTTCTTTGGGCACACAAGATCCTGTTATGATTCATCCAACCTTTCACTTTGTAATTCATACTCTTGGTCATTCAAGAAGCCCACCTTCACTGTAAATTCTCCTTTGTTGTATTTTCTTACAATTGGTTAGAGTTATGTATTACATTTGCTATATTTTAATGCTCCCAGGGGAAGTTGGATTATCTATAGCAAACCAGATGTCATGATTGTTGTAATATTCACCAAGCTAGATGTCATGGTTGTTGTAGATGAGGGATCCTGAAAGGGCCCCTCAGTATCAACTTTCAGGGATGTATGGGATTATCCAAAGGGTTGATAAATTTCTAAGGATGAATTGGTGGTTAGTAGAATTACAGAAAAATCAGTAGAGGTCAGTTGGCAGTTGGTCCATGTCTTAGGGTCCCTGTAGAGCTCCTTGTCAGTCATTAGCTATCGTGATGGTGTGGTTGCTGGTGGCCAGGCAGCATATGTAGGATGGTCAGCCACCAGCAAGACCAGCCATGTAGGTGGTGTCCATGAGCAGTAATATTGTTACTTAAAGTAGTACTTATCAGGGTTTTTTTTTTTTTTTTTTTTTTTTTTTTTTTTTTTTTTTTTTTTTTTAATACATGATTGGGGAACGATGGATGATTCAAAACTTCATGAAGGGGTTGATGAATTGAAGAATTTGGAAATCCTTGCTGTATATGGTAGCAAGCTTGATGTCATGGTTACTATAAACTATAATAAACCAGATATCTTGGTTGATATAAGATATAGCAACCAGATTTCAAGATTACTGTAAACTATAAAATGCCAGATGTTGTGGTTGGTTCTAAAATTATAGTAAGCAGTTTGTTAGTTGTTTTCCAGGTTAAGGGTTTTCATGCACCTTTGTTCAGAATGCAAGGAGATGCAAATCACCAGATACAGTAGTGTGTATATATTATATATATATATATATATATATATATATATATATATATATATATATATATATATATATATATATATATATATATATATATATATATATATATATATATATATATATATATATATATATATATATATATATATATATATATTTTTTTTTTTTTTTTTTTTTCCCACAGGATACATTTCCCTTTCATCTTTTGCAATAGTCATACTAGTCTTTTAATGTTTAGGCAAAGGGATCTGTGCTGTACACAAGATGCACAATGTTCCTGGCACTCACACAGTGTTGGTCTTTTGGAAGCATGAGTATTGTGATTGACTTAGTATGTGTTCCATTTAACTTGTAAGAGGGACTTCAAAGTCCATTAGCTTTTCTTTATTTTTGACAGTATATGTATACTTGAGAAAAGTTAGAGGTAGCTTCAAGTTTTAGTCATATTGTAAGATTAGGAGTGTCCCAACAGCTATGAAGTTGGACCAAATAAATCAGTAGTTGGTAGGAAGAGGATTATTTAATACAAATAACACTTCCTGACTTTGAAGTTACAGCTGATGTAGAAATAAGCTGGTATGAATTGATAGTATTGAGGCCTCTGTATCAGATCCTTTCTATGATTTAAAATATGGAAGATGTGAGGTGGACAAGAAATCAGCCAGGTTTGAGGAAGTCCATAAATTTTCACAATAGTACCTGGAAGTTGCTAAGTTACTTTTTTCTTAACATTATAGAAACTTAGAGATATTTTTGTAGGCATTTTATGGTGTCAGAAATTCATGAACTCATTACCCACTATTTAAATGGTGTAAGGAGCCTTGAATGTGTGCACTGTTATGTAAGGAGAGATTGGGATTAGGAATTCCATCTCTTCTACATTTCCATGAACAAGGTTACAGAGCTTCAATAACAGTGCAGCTAAACAGGCATGTGTGGGTTGTGAAATGTTAGCATGAGTGGTGCATGATTGGTTGTTTTCATCTCATTGGGGGAAGCCTGTTTCTTTACCAGTAATGATAATTTTGTCTTGAATATGGACCTTCCTTCATGTGCTTATGTGGAACTGGGTTATGATGACAATAATGTGTATACATTGCCTCCACACAAAAGGTAAACACTGTCCCCAGTAACTCTTAAACAATGACATATCTTTAAGAATCTACTGGCTGTATAATTTTAGGACTTTGTAATCATAGCAGAACTTCCTGTACCAAGTCGCTACCTAAAATGCATAGCACAGAGTTACCATGTACTTTTCTGTCAGCCATGAATGTCTAACTCTTGAGAGAGAGAGAGAGAGAGTCTGGAGTGACTAGTAAAACCATTAACCTTATATTAAGGTGACATGCCTTGCATGGCAGCATTATGTTGACTTGATAAACTTGCTTGTCATGTCATACATCCTTTGAACAACCTGTTTATCTAAAGTTTGCATTGCATTTCTCAGATGCACCACTTATTAAAGGTAAGTCAGTCACCAGATACAGTACATCCTCAATAGTTTGTGATAGAAATTGTAGTACAATGAGAAATGTATAAGTAGGTTCCCTCCCCCCAGCTCACTAGCTTAATGAAACATGAGACCGCAAGGGTAACACATTCCCAATCATGCAGGAAATAAAATAGTTGAAATTTCAGAAGAGTATATTTTCTCCATCCTATAGTAAGTTTATATATATATATATATATATATATATATATATATATATATATATATATATATATATATATATATATATATATATATATATATATATATATATATATATATATATATATATATACACACACACACACACACACACACAATACTTGTGTTCAGAGTATTAAACAACTGGCAGAAAGTATATCATGCTGCTTTGCGATAGACCATGGTCCAATACAACAGAATAAATATATGCATATTGGTATAAAGAAATTCCAATTTTCAAGCCACAAGTATTTATGTCAATGAAAACTTGAATCGGTACGAGAAGTTTTCCGCAAGGCGAGGGCAGCAGCAGCAGCAGCAGCAGCAGCACAACAAATCCGATAGCCTTCAGTCCTCTATCAGTCGGTGCGTGGCGGGGAGTCGAGTGCTCACAAACTAGCTGCTTAATTTCTCATTTCTCCCTCTTTGGTTATTCTTTACTATAAAACACGAAGCTTACCTAAAGACGGACTCGTCTCATTTACCATGCGCACGCCAAAGCCGACAAGGGAGTCCGAATGAGAATAAATAAAAACACTTGAGGCTGGTGGCAAGTGTCCGCCATATTCGTTGTGCTGCGAGAGGCACACACACAGCTGTTCTCTCCTGCATTGCCTCGCCGTGTGGAACTCCTCGTCTGTACCAGTTCCTGAAACACAAAGAAGCAGGTGCTCTCTTATGCCTATCGAAGTGTTCTGAACCCACTACAGACCAAGCCTTTGCCTCAGAAACACTCAGTAAAGTGTAAGGTGTCAAGGGGCGATATTGGATTTTCTGGTGCTGTAAATTCCTGGATCTCGTTGCCCAAGTGAGGTTGATGTTGGTGTCAGCTGTGTGAGGGAGGGGGCGACGCGCGTGTGTGGGGGCACAGGGAAGTTCGGCCAGTTGGTGCAACTCGGTCATTGATTGTGGTGGAAGAGGGAGGTGGTGGTGGTGGTGGTGCATCCGAGTGACGTTGGAGCAGGCTGGAGGTGGCGGCGCAGGGGAAGTTGCAGAAGGGTGAGGGCAGTGCAGCAAGGTGAAGGAGGAGCAGGTGCTGCAGCAGGGAGAAGGAGGGACAGGTGCAGCACTGAGTGAAGGAGGAACGTGCAGGAGCAGGGTGAAGGGCCATGGCAATGCAGCCTTCTAGCAGTGCTGTGCGAGCCTTGTCCCTGGAATACAGAGGACTCCAGGACGAGCCAGTGGAAGGCTTCTGTGTAAAGCTCCTTAAACGACGACAACTTATTCGAGTGGGAGGTGGCCATATTCGGGCCTCCGGACACGCTGTACCAGGGAGGCTACTTCAAGGTGGGTTACCAGCACAATTGGGCTACCAGGCCACGGACTCCAAAGCGGGCCAGGTAGCCTCACCTTACCTCACCTCCCGTATGTCTTACTATTCTTTGCTCTCTCTCTCTCTCTCTCTCTCTCTCTCTCTCTCTCTCTCTCTCTCTCTCTCTCTCTCTCTCTCTCTCTCTCTCTCTCTCTCTCTCTCTCTCTCACCATTTGAAGACGACTTGGATTTTGCCACCGCATTACCTTTTTTTTTTTTTTACATTTGTTTATTTACTGGTTGTCTGTTGAATTGCTGGCAGTGATTCAAGAGATATTGGTAGGTCAACCAATTTTTTTTTCTTTAATCTAATGAGACGTGTTCTCTGGTATAGTACGACTGAAATTCCTTAACACACACACACACACACACACACACCGGCGGGTGGAGAAGGTCCGGAAGTGGGCTCGGCCTTCACCATCCGTCATTAATCACTTAACGAGGTAATTAACTTCCCTCATGTTTAAAGTTTTTCATTCGATTTATTTTGAGCCTAATGCTGCAATTTCAAGTCAATTCTTCTTCTTCTTCTTCTTCTTCTTCTTCTTCTTCTTATTATTATTATTATTATTATTATTATTATTATTATTATTATTATTATTTTATTTATCTATTTATTTTTTAACATCAACATAACTGAAAAACGAAAGATGCCTGCCTGTCCTACCAGCTTGCATGACCACTGCTTGCCTAACGTTCCCTTTCTGTTATTTGATTCCTCGTCTCTCCTCTGGTAGATGAAAGGAAACAAATTCGAATGATCTTCCTCGAGCATTTGAACACTGAAGATCTCGGTTATAAGCCCAGAGAGGAATGCAGTGACAGTTCCTGCGGGCCACGCTGGTGAATGTGATATATGTATGAAGTCAAGGGTTAGTAACTTTAGAGGAAGAGTAAAATTTAGCGTGTTGATAAGGTGTGTGTGTGTGTGTGTGTGTGTGTGTGTGTGTGTGTGTGTGTGTGTGTGTGTGTGTGTCAACAGATATGCTGCACATACATATACTAATAAATAATAACAATATCCAGTTGAACAAAGTGAGGGGAGCAAAAGCATTGTTGGGCAGCGTTGCCAGTGTTGGGCTGTAGTCACGAGCAGGATGTTAGTGGGCGAGGCATTGCGTGCGTGAAGGGAAGGCGATGACCTGTCCTTGAGAGCGACGGTACAGGTAGTGGTGTGTGGTGTGTGTGGGGGAAGCGCTGCCTCACGGGACACGTGCACGGTACACACACGACGCCCAAGGTAAGGCCCTGCAGGAGAAGGAAGTGGTCTCTGTCACACCGTATCTGGCACGGGCCTTGGAGACATCTTGCAGCTCCCGCCCCCCTCCCCCCGCAGCCCTAAAAAGCCTCGTCCTCACGGCCATCACTGCGCCATACACTTTAACAACAACAACAACAGCAGCAGCAATAGTAATGTAATAGTCAAATCCTTCGTCTCTATTTGGTCTGATCACCTGGGGGTCCTTGATAAGTTCTCATAGTACCTTTTATAATATATATATTTTTTTCCATTATTTTTTTCTTCATTCTAGCGGCACGTTGACATGTTTGTTTCGTTGTTATCGTTGCGCAAACGGCACCGCATCACGTGTTCTGAAGTACCCTCCGTGTGGAGATAACGACGAAGTGTTTGTTATTCCCACAGACACACGAGTCACGGTCTTCGTAAATACAAGGGGCCCGGTGAGACAAAAGGGCCACCTGTACTTGTTATATATTCAAGGAAACAGGCAATTTACTAAACCTTAGGAACACCTTTGTAAACTGGCCTGCTAAATGAAGGAAGTATATTATTCATTTGCTTAATCTTTATGTAGTAGTAGTAATAGTAGTAGTAGTAGTAATAGAAGTAAAGTTAGTAGTAGTAGTAGTAGTAGTAGTAGTTCTCATCACCCAAGAAGTCCACGATATGTATCTCGTTTCCTTCAATATCTTCTCAGATCTACTCCACCCACCACTCCCTTCAGTCTCTCTCTCTCTCCACTGTCCTTTTTTATTACCTTAATTTACTCCATAATGGTCCTTTCTCTCTCTCTCTCTCTCTCTCTCTCTCTCTCTCTCTCTCTCTCTCTCTCTCTCTCTCTCTCTCTCTCTCTCTCTCTCTCTCTCTCTCTCTCTCTCTCTCTCTCTCTCCTATCGTTCTCGACAGTACACTATCTTCACCCCTTTTCCTCTCTTTCCATCTCCTGTTTGCACTTTCCGTCACGTTTCCTCAATAATGATCCTTTCTTTCCAATTATTCTTTCCTTCTCCTTCATCGTTATCGATAATACACATCCCTCTGCCCTCCTTTTCTATCCTTTAACCCTCATCTTGCTGCTGCTTCTCCCAATTCTTCTCTTTTCCTCCCCATTATTCCACCACCTCTCTTCCTCCAACCTTTACTTTCCTCCTTAATCACCTTGCACGTGCTAACTTCTTCCCTCTCGCTCTCTCTCTCCTAGCCTTCCTCCATCACATTACTCCTTCACTGCCTCGAGGGAAAAGGGAGGAGAAAGAAGAAGAGGAGGAGGAGGAGGAGAAGGAAGAGGGGGAGGAAACGCACGAACATAATCAATTTTGAGAGAGAGAGAGAGAGAGAGAGAGAGAGAGAGAGAGAGAGAGAGAGAGAGAGAGAGAGAGAGAGAGAGAGAGAGAGAGTTTCCTAGTTATTGACCAAGCATTATAATTATGGTACTTTTCCTTAATAGATTCATACTTTGGAATAATCGTTAATCTTTCGTCTGTTTTTACACGAGAGAGGGAACAGCGTAGAATGTAAGGAAATAGAAAGAAAAAAACATGCAATAATGAAAATAATAGTAAGAAAAATAACTAGGATAGGAAGACAACCCATGCGAGAAGAGGAGAGGGACAAAAAGGGGAAATAAAAGGGAAAAAATGAAGGCTTGCAGGACGAGGAGGAAAAAATACACGTGCTAACTTGTAATAATTATGAAAACAAAGAATAAGAACTACGATAAGATAAAAGAACGACCCATGCTAGAAGAGGAAAAGAGAGAAGGAACACTGAAGAGAGGGGAAAGAAAAGGAGAAATGGAGGCATGCAGAACGAGGAAAAAAGAGATTTATTAATAAGTAATGGTACGAAGACTGTGACGCGTTCTGAGGGTAACGGAAGGGGGGAAAAAAAAAGAAGATATCCTGGCAAGAAAGGAAAGCGGGAAACTGTGATGTTGTGTTTGGACGGAAGGAAAATAAGAATAACAACGAGTATATGAGTAAATGTATTATTGCTGTCACTTTCATGTACATTCTCTCTCTCTCTCTCTCTCTCTCTCTCTCTCTCTCTCTCTCTCTCTCTCTCTCTCTCTCTCTCTCTCTCTCTCTCTCTCTTCCTGAATAACCGACACACTTTTTTTCGTATTTCATTATTTTACTTCATTATTTTCCTACTTCCTGTTACCATCAGTTCTGAGTTGTCCTTTCCTTTTATTTATGATATTCATGATCTCCAAACTTTTCTTTCTTTCACGCTTATTTTTATTGATTGGTTCATTTTCAACTTGGGCTTCTTTATATATCTCAAGTGCGTTTTTTTTTTTTTTTTTGCGTCTTTTTCAATTCTTAGCCATGTTAACGCAGTTGCATATGTCTGCGTTAATTTTTTGTTTTGTTTTTTTGTTTCCCACTTCTTTCATCCCAAGCACACCAGCGTTTCTTATTATTTTTCCGTTTTTTGTTTTCCTTAAAGTTTCAGCACACGTCACTGTCTTTGTTTCCCTATAGCTATTATAATCAGTTTTACTTTTTTTCGCCCTTTGTGTTTTCTTTTTTTTTACTTTTTTTTATTCTTGTCTTTCCTCCGTGTTCAGTGTTTGTTCTTAGCCATTCCTTTTTTCTTTATTTTTTCCTCCTTGTTCAGTGTTCATTCTTAGTTTTATTACTCATTCTCGTACGTACAGTCATTCATTTTTTTTTCTTTCTATTTTTTTTCTCCTTGTTCAGCGTTTGTTCTTATTTTTACTACTCATTCGCGTACGTACAGCCATTCATTTTTATTCTTTCTAGTTTTTTTTTCCCCTCCGTGTTCAGTGTTTGTTTTTAATTTCATTACTCACTTAGGTACAGCCATTGGACGAAAATCAAGTATCGTTTACTTCACTTCACTCTTCGTAGTTTACTCACTCAACGTACGTAAATTACTGTCATGGATCGAAGTAGAGCAACATTCACGTCCATTTCTTCCACTTTCCCTCCGTTAACTCTTTCACTGCTGTTTTCACATGGTTCCTGAAGTACAGACCACTAAGGCATCTTTCCAAGTTCATACAGGCACCGCTAAACATTACTCTGGCGACAAAACTGGAAAATGTACTCTTTTTAAGTCTCCCTTTTTTTGTTCGTATAAGGTACTTGTCGTGGTATAGCGAAGTGCTCTTAGTGCTGGGAATTGTTCTTAAGGACCATATTCTGAAACACCACTGTTATCTCTTAACTTTCAGAAGTCTATAGTTGAAGTTACATGTTCTCTCTCTCTCTCTCTCTCTCTCTCTCTCTCTCTCTCTCTCTCTCTCTCTCTCTCTCTCTCTCTCTCTCTCTCTCTCTCTCTCTCTGGTGACCAGTTAACAAGCTTTCTACATTATCAACAGAAGAAACGCTCTTGAGAACCCGAGCAATAATCTCGGTGACCTTTGAAGATAGTCGTGGTGAAGGAGCAATGCGTTTCTTGACATGGACCTCAGCTTTCTGATATGCCAATAGCCTATCTGTCTCGTGAGGACACCCCCAGTACACCAGAGAACGTGACATCAAGCGAAGAACCTCAACACAGTGCAACTCAAGTGCGAATGTTAGAACACGTGACTTCTGATTATTTTACCACACTTAACACATTCCCTGACTGAGAGTAATATGGAACTTCCTGGTTTGGTGGTGGTGTGGTTAGTGTGCTCGACTCACAACCAAGAGATGCTGGGTCGAAGCCCGCGTCAGGCAGTTTGGGCTCGTCTCCTATCATGGTGTACCCTCTGTTATTAATCCAGCAGGGGGTAGATAGGTGATGTAAGCAGGGAGTTGTGATCTTATGGTGTGTCAGGAGGGGAAGGCTAGTGATGCTGCTCTGTGTATGTGTGTGTGTGTGTGTGTGTGTGTGTTTGTTACAGCACACACATACACGCACACACTCGCTCACTCTAAACATTCACCTCCTGCAGACGTTTCTTAAGTACAACCTTTAGATATGGTAGGTTGGTAGAGAGAGAGAGAGAGAGAGAGAGAGAGAGAGAGAGAGAGAGAGAGAGAGAGAGAGAGAGAGAGAGAGAGAGAGAGAGAGAGAGAGGTGAAGCGATCCGGTATGGCCATATTCCTACACCAAATCTATTTATGCCCTTGTGACCATTTTAAAGCACTGAATCATTATGTGAATAGACGTCATGATTATAGATAAAATAAACCGAGCCTTACATCCCTCTTCCTTCCCTCTCCTCCCTCTCCCTCCATCCCTTCCCCGCCTCCCAGCCATCCGATATCCTGTCATCTGCTTGTCAAGTTTAAATATCCCGAGAACTAGAAGTGAGAGAGAAAAAGGCTTGTGTGTAGAGAACAATTTCAACTTTCTCCTGAGTTTTGATTTCTGCAGGTAGGATAAGTGAAAAAAGATGAGTGCGGAGAGAGAGAGAGAGAGAGAGAGAGAGAGAGAGAGAGAGAGAGAGAGAGAGAGAGAGAGAGAGAGAGATTCTTGCTCAATCCGAAGGCGTAACCCTCATCCAACGTTTAAATGGTAAGGCTACTTTAAGCAGCTTAGGTACTGTTGCTGCTGCTACTACTACTACTACTACTACTACTACTACTAC
>NC_087160.1:5795000-5797500 GCF_035594125.1 Scylla paramamosain
TGTGTGTGTGTGTGTGTGTGTGTCCATCCATCTCTTCTGTCTAGCCTCAAGCCATCTCGTTCCTCACGTTGGGTTGGGAGTCATTCATTCACGGGTGGTACATCTTGAGGCAGGCAGGTAGCTAAGCTCGTGGCAAGGGCGGGCGGAGGGAGGGAGGGCGAGGAAGGAGGAAGAAGGTGGACAAGGAAGTGCAGTGAAACGGGAAGCAACACTGCCGGTGCCTATCTTCTCCCACCCCCAAAGCTCCCCCATCCTCACAAGCCCCTTCCGCAATCCCCATTTCCCAAGGCCTCCCACAGGTGAAAGTGGCACCCAAAAGCCTTCCTGTTGCCTTCTGCGAGGTCGCCAGCGAGTCCCCTGCGGCGGTGCTCCGGATTACGACAGATGCTTGTAACCTAGTCACGGCGCACGCAGCTGCCACACTGTGTAGTTACTCTTAGGGCCTCATTAATGCTTACGGCGTCTTCTCGAGGCCGCTGTGGTGGTTCCTTGATTCATTTCGAGGGCTGTTATTGTTAGTTCAAGGTCATGTAGTTTGATATTCACAAGACAAATTTGATAAGCAGTTACTGGTGAAGAACGTGTCTTTATCAATGTATGTCAAGTGAGTGCCTTACATTCAGTTTTCCAGTATAAACTCGACTGTTTGTATTTTTTTTTATTATTATCTTTTTTTTTTTTTTAGAATATGAATGCGTGTAAGGAAATACTACCACAGTGAATAGCGATTACAAATACCGTAATAGCTTTTGCTGAAACTTAATTACTAATCAATTACTAACTCCCTTCTGTGACAGCGTTTTACTTAATTTGAATCCTCTTAGACTTTGACAGAGCTAAACTTCAACTAAAGACACTTAACTTCAAACCCTCTGTCACTCGTATTATTGTCAGTGGTGCCTTTCGATATTGAACAAAAACCTACACTGGACCATGTTATCAGAGTTCATGAGAAGCCATAGCAGTCAAAGGATTAATGTCTCTTTGTATTTTTCTCTTAGCTTAGAATAGGGGTGATAGTTGTCTCATAATGCTGATAAGTGAGTGATAACGGTGCTCACTCAAAGGACGTGTTGTCTATCATGCACGGACCTTATAGATTGACAGCGCTTCATGATCAGTTTGTATCCGAGTCTCTCTCTCTCTCTCTCTCTCTCTCTCTCTCTCTCTCTCTCTCTCTCTCTCTCTCTCTCTCTCTCTCTCTCTTGTACGGTTTGAAGATATTGGCCGACTGTTCCCTTTGTCCAGAGAATTTCCGCTTTCAAAGTATTACGTAACCCTCGCCCATCAAGGCTACGAGTATCACAAAGACTTCTGTTGTTTATCACACGCTCAACCGATGCGAGTGTTCAAATGCTTCATCCATGTTTTCACGTACCAAAACAAATAAGGAAGGCTTTGAATAGAGTTGATTTAAAAGAACTTGGTGTTTGATTTTATATTTTGGTCATAACTGGTAATATGAAAGATAATACTAGTTAATTGAAGTGCTAAGGAAGGGTTAAATGAGGTAAGCTTTGTAGTATTAGGTGTTTTATCTCGATTGTAAAGGGCTGTAGTGAAAGTTAGCTTTTTTTTTTTTTTTTAAGGATTTGTCTAGATTTTAAAGAGCTCTAGTGAAAGTTGTTGAGTTTCTAAGGGTGTTGTTATAATGGGTTTGAAAAAGAAATCGTGAGAGCATAACTTGTCATGTCTGTGGCCTTTGAAACTAATCTTTGTGAGAGAACAAGGCTTTTTAAGAATATGAGGCGAAATATCACGAGATTTAACTTTTACCCGCCCCCCCCTCTCTCTCTCTCTCTCTCTCTCTCTCTCTCTCTCTCTCTCTCTCTCTCTCTCTCTCTCTCTCTCTCTCTCTCTCTCCAGACTAGTGAACGTTATTAGATCATACGATCAGTAACCTAAGCTATCTTCTGAAGTGGAGAGAAAGTTAGTTTAGGCAAGGTTTGGTTAAGTTAGATTCTCTCAGGTAATCCAACGTAAACTAACTTAACCCAAACTACCCCAGCCAAGCCCATCCCCAATAAAGCTTTGGCAGTTGATCTTCATGCGATCCACATTATTTCATTTGAAGTGGTCTCCTGCAAAAGTATCAGCTTGTATAGATGATTTAGTCAGATCTGAAGATGGCTACTAAACAGAGACGATCGAAAAAAAAAATAATAATAATAATAATGTTCTTGTTCTTGTGGTGTGCAATAAACACGGGAGCGACCTTATCAATACTGTGGCAGAAAATCTTGCAGAACTGGGCTGCTAAGATTGGTCTTTGTTAACATTCAGAGCACCATGAAGAGAACTGTTTGCATGGACAAAAAAAAAAAAAAAATAATAATCAGGTTAATTCTATACCACAAAACTATTTAAGGCTTCTCCAAATCTAAATGTGGTAAAAATTATTTTCTGCTTTTCCTTCCGTTACAATTATGGTTAAAAATTTTATACCTGTTGAAATGGTTATTTGTCACCGTCCCAACACAAGTTAATAGAAGCAGGAGTT
>NC_087160.1:5800000-5820000 GCF_035594125.1 Scylla paramamosain
CCTCTAGTCAAGGATGTATTCTCTTGAAGGTATATCGCAACCTGGTTTATACGTATATGGATAGAATTATTAAAATGCGAAGATGACGTCACTACAAGGAAAAGTGTGATACTCGTAAGAACCTGTGCTTTGTGGGGACCAACCGCCGTTTCGTGTACTACTTGCGTTTCCTGTTCCTAAATAGCTGACCACCACGCATTGAGAGAGAGAGAGAGAGAGAGAGAGAGTGTGCAAGAGCGTGTTTACCTTAGTTATCAGGGCGAGACGAAAGCTCTCATCCCCGGCCTGCTTAGCCACGACGGCAGTAAGTAAGACATTGACAACAAGCAGTGCAATAGAATACCACTGCCGACACACCCAGTCACCCACTAACACACTCTCACTCGTGTTCTCCTTCGCACACTCGCTTTTCTCCCCTGTTTATGGGCACTAGTCGAATTCACACGAACTCTCTCCACGTACTCACACTCTCTCCGGATGCAGACACGGGAAATTACCTAACAGACTCCCAAAACGTACTTATTTTATTTATTTTTTTCCACTGACTCTCATTCTTCCTTGGTTTCAGGGAAATTCACTCTTACCTCAGCATACCCCCTAACACGTGTTCCTACACTGACTCATCCATTCTTCTCGGTTGCAGGCACACGTCATATTTATTCCTTAACTTAATAGACATCCTCAAGACGTAGTACTCTTCACTGACTCACGTATTTTTCCTCGGTTGCAGGCACATGTCAAATTCCCGCCGGATTACCCCTACTCCCCGCCTTCCGTCCGCTTCCTCACCAAGGTCTGGCATCCTAACGTGTACGAGAATGGCGACCTGTGCATCTCCATCCTGCACCCGCCCGTCGACGACCCCCAGAGCGGCGAGTTGCCCTGCGAACGCTGGAACCCCACACAGGTACTGACACTCTTCTTCTTGTTGGAGTATTGTCACTCCAGCAGCTCAGCTTTTGATTAATGAACATTTCTCTGACTTGCCTTAAACAGGTACTGCAGAGACCACATAGGTTACAAATCGCCTAGTCACTAATTCCCCAACACAGGCACTGTAACGCCAACATATGTCCTTAATCCTCCAGACAGGTTCTTGCCCCTTGCACAGGCTCTGAATCCCACCACACATGACACTTCAGAATTACTGAGTTCCTTACATAGGTGCTGAATCCTGTATATAGACACTGAACACCTTAAACACATACACTGAATCCTCACAGAGTCCCTGAATCCCCACATAGTTTCTCTCTCTCTCTCTCTCTCTCTCTCTCTCTCTCTCTCTCTCTCTCTCTCCAACCTATGATAGGATACAAGGCCATTGGCTTCTTTATTAATACCATCGGCTTCTTTATCTATTAATACCA
Organism: Scylla paramamosain; assembly: GCF_035594125.1. NCBI lineage: Eukaryota > Metazoa > Arthropoda > Malacostraca > Decapoda > Portunidae > Scylla > Scylla paramamosain. The sequence goes on from NC_087160.1 coordinate 5,801,368, forward strand.
TCACAGTGTCAAGGAGAAAAGCATTCCACCTTGATTTTTTTCTCCACTGACATAAGCTGATCACTCGTATTATTTGCTTTAGGAATGTGTTGTTTACAAGGAGGCATGAGCTAGTGGTAGAGAGGTGCATAGTCCACCTCATGGCATCTGTCATTTACTCAGGGAATGTGTTTACAAGGAGACAAACCATTGATAGAGAAGTGCATAGTCCATCATCTCTTGCATCAGTAGCTCTTGGGGATAAGCTGATATGGTTTGTGTAGCACTGTTATGGACTGATTGATTGCTGAGAATGTGTTGTTTGAGGAGGCGTAAGCAAGTGAGAGAGAGAGAGAGAGAGAGGGAGAGGGAGGGGGAAGTGCACAGCCCACTCCCTTGTATCAATAGGTCTTGGGGAATAGGCAGGAGTGGTGACTTTGTGTAGCATTGTACTGATTGACTGATTGGGTATAGGTGCCACAGCAACAGGCCATGGATGAAGGGTTGACTGGGCCCTTATTGGATTTTGAAATGGACTGTTGGAATGATTATTTGCTGTCATTCCCTTTCCTCTGTGTTTGAAGTTATCAGAGGTGAAGAGGGGTTGACAGCTTCAGAATTGTATCGGTGAATAGTGTTGTAGTTGTGTTCATAGTACTAGATTTTCATGTCATTTCTTTCACTTATTTAAATCTTTTGCTTCTGGGTGGGATGAATTTGTGCATAACCAAGAGTGCTGAATTGTGAACTGGTGAATGGGACATGAGTGGGGAGGCCTGTGTACCAGTGAGGGGAAAGATGCCACCAGTGGAGTCTGGTAATGATGAAAGTCCAAAGTCGCAGTTTTGTATATCTGAGTGCAAGATCAAGACAAGCACAGAAAACAGGATATAACCATATTTGTTATCTCTCTCTCTCTCTCTCTCTCTCTCTCTCTCTCTCTCTCTCTCTCTCTCTCTCTCTCTCTCTCTCTCTCTCTCTCTCTCTCTCTCTCTCTCTCTCTCTCTCTCTCTCTCTCTCTCTCACAAAAATTTGAAAAATAGAATTATAGCAATCAAGACCAAACTAAGAAAAAGATGAATAACTCATAACAGAGCAATGTACACTTAAGTGGTGTGTGTGTGTGTGTGTGTAGCCCACATAGCTAGTTGCAACAGGATACAAAGTCTTGTCAGAGCTCAAATTTCCTGTCCAGGTCTTCTTTTCATGTTTTTTTTTTTTACTTGTGGATGTTGTTTGGTTGTAACTTATTTTCTATACTACCATTTGGAAATGTCAGTGCTTCTGTTATGGAAAACATTTCAGTATGTCAAGTGGATGTACCATTTGTTTATCAGATATCTATTACCAAATGTTTTCTTACTCATCTTTCTTCATTTGATGCATTCAGCTGGGCATCTTTTTTACTATCTCCATTTATGAGTTGGGGACTTAGACTACTTATGCAAGTTTATTTATTTATTTATTTATTTTATTTATTTTATTTATTTTTTTTTTCATTTATATTAGCATCTGTCGTTTGTTGTATGACTTGAGAATTTATTTTGAATATATCAATGCAGCTAAGTAATGTAGTCATTTCCATGGCCAATCAGAGGAATGGTAAGGATGTGGGACCCCTTCAGGTACACCAGCCACTCAATTGCTGTTGACTGATTTTTAAACATTTTAATCTTCCATCCATTTTAAGAATAGTCATATCCAGCCAGGAATTTTCCATTTTCCAAGAAAACTATAGACTGTACAAGGATAGAACTTAAGAACATAAGAAATAAGGGAAGCTGCAAGAAGCCACCAGGCTTACACGTGGCAGTCCCTGTATGGAAATATACCTACCTATTTCCACCTATCATCCCCATCCATAAATCTGTCTAATCTTCTCTTAAAGCTCCCTAGTGTCTTGGCACATAACAACAATTTGATTACCGAGTCCAAATATAAAAACCTGTTCTTGTGCTATACATGATAGAGAGGTGGCCCACAAAAGGTACTTGAGCCTTCCATCACCAGAATCTCATGCTCTTTATATTTCTGCCTGGAACTATGCCAAGTCTAGTTCTCCAACACAAGCCAAAAACTCCTTCATTAATAGAGACACTGACTTGTACTTAAGTAAGTGTTTGTCTCTCCCTCATACATGTGTATTGTACTATGGCCTCCCTTTCAGTTTTCTGGTACTTTCATTTTAGAGGCTTGTCTATGATGTCATGGAGTGATCATGTCAGCTGTTTGAGCACATTCTGTCAAAACTCATCCACAAGCCATGGAGCTGAGCCAGTCTCTCTGTTTTCATAACTTTTCTCGCATGAAATTCTTGCTCATTTATCAGCAACTCATTTTACTTGTGTGATAACCTTTGAATTGTTGGTGAAGTAAGCTATGTACACTACTTATATAGTATTGACTACTAATCTGTTATTCATTACATGTTTCAAAACATTACTGCCTCGGTCATTCACGAGCTCAAACATTTTTCCTTTTCTCACTGTGTAGTATAATGTTTTCCAACTCATAATCTTTGTACCTTTGGCTTTGTACATTCATTCTGTCTCTTCAAACCTTAATTAGATTCTTATTTTTACACTATCTTCATATTTAATGTCTCCAGTTTATTCTTAAACATTCATTTCCTTCCTACTCTGTTCTTCACTAGCCTCTTAAGAATATGTATGTCATCATGTTTCTCTAGGAAAAGCCAGGTGGTTTGCCTTCTTTCTTAATTGCACAACTTCCTTTATTCCTTTTCTTCCTGTTATGTGGTGTCACTCAGGTCACCAGTGAGTAGTAGTGTGTTTCTACTTAGAAGTAACTTTTTTAGGTTCTTCCAGGAACTCCTTTATTAAGCCTGAGACAGCTGTGGGTTGTCCTTTGTTAACTTTCAGAGCTCTAAGAAACTGTCTGCAGGGACACAGAAAAAAAAGAGCATATGAGGCAACTTTTCATCTTATCTAGCCCTATAGAGACTGTTGAATGAATGAGAGAGTTTAAAAATTGTAGGTGATTAAGGAGGAAATTGTGTAGCTGTGAAAAGGGTTCCTGATGTTCTATTGTGTGCTAGTGGGGGTGTCTAGCTTGACTTGACTGTTCCCATCATATTAGTTGTTGCTTATTCAAATCATGCATTTATAAGTTACGTACTTTCTAGTTTAGCATTTCACTTCTTCAATATTTTCCTTGGCATAATCTACATCTCCAGTATTTTAGCCATTACTGTTACTGTGACTTGCGTGATTTGTAACAACCATATTTCCCCGTTTGGTGATGTTTGCATAATCTGATCTATCGTTATCTTACTTATTCTCTTTATGTGATTTCCCAAGTTTCATGTGTGTCACTTTCCTCCTCCCAAGATTTTGTTGTTCACCCTTGTTTGATCTTTCATAACTTGTTCTCAGTCTCACATTCTAGTGCTTAAAAAATTTGTAGGCATCCTCTTTTTATCTATTTTGTCTTCAGTACTACTCACCAGTGCAGTTAGATTTTCCTCATATATTGTTTAATTTTTTACATATTTTTTTTATTTATTCTTTTTATTTTCATACATTTTTGCCTCTTACTCCTTTCGCAATCTCATTTGTTATCATTTTTCTCTTTGTATTTCCTTTCTGTTCTCATCTTTCCTTCATATGTATCATAATATTTCTTAATATTTCTTGTTTTTCCAACTCATCTTGTTTCATAGTGTTTTCCATCTCTCTCTCTCTCTCTCTCTCATCTCTCTCTCTCTCTCTCTCTCTCTCTCTCTCTCTCTCTCTCTCTCTCTCTCTCTCTCTCCCTCTCTCTCTCTCTCTCTCTCTCTCTCTCTCTCTCTCTCTCTCGTCTCTCTCTCTCTCTCTCTCTCTCTCTCTCTCTCTCTCTCTCTCTCTCTCCTTCTCTCTCGTCTCTCTCTCTCTCTCTCTCTCTCTCTCTCTCTCTCATGAGAAAGGTGTTGATGCTTTGGCTCATCAGTATCAGAATTATCACAAGCTTACACATAGAAAAAAAGGGGAAGAATGAAATAAAGATTAGTCCTGTTGTGCTCCACTGTAATCTTGATTGGAAAGCAGGAAATGTGCCAGCACTTATATCCCACAAACTTAAGATTGAGACTTGTAATGACTTAAATCTTTGCCCTTAATTTGTGCATTTGTGTTGACTCAAGAGTGAAATTAGTACTGCAGGAGTGCTAAGTTTTCATTCTTGCATTTGTGTTAGATAATTCAAGAGGATAGAAAATAAGACAATGTATGTTAAGAAGAAGGAGTGCAGAGGACACCAAGGCATGGTCCCCTTCTACATAAGGAACTGAGAGACAGTGGATGGGCAGGGCTGAGATAGACAGCATCGCTGCAGGGATGGGGATATGCACATAAGCATGGCCCGTGATGTCTTGATGCAAGGTGTATTTAGTTGTGTCAGGTGTGTGTTAATGGTTCAAATCAGACAGTCAGTTGATAATAAGACACCTGTGATAGAGTTATTCAGAGCAGCAACCAACTGCCTCACAAGAGTACAGGTGGGAATCCCATATGATAAGGATTATCTTGCAGTTCTGTGCCATAAAATATTACTTTATACTATGAGGGAATTCTAGGTGTGAGGCAAGGCTGTTTGGGAAGTGTTGGTCTGATACCAATAAAGTCTGATTAGCAATAAAGAGTTCCACCCCAACTCTTCCTCTGATTAGAGTAGGTGTCCAAAGGTGTGAGGCAGCTGAATACTGTGCAGAGAACCATCTCTTCTGTCAAAGAGAAAAGGAAGATTTCTGCTTTCCAAAAGTCTCGACTCTGAGAAAGTTGGTGGACAGCACCCCTAACTCTTTTCACTCCTCAGTATCCTGATACTGCCCCTCATCAGCCCCACACTTAACAAATTTGTATTCTTGTGTTACCTCACTCAGTCCTTGAAGCTTCTGTTCATTCTTTTGTTCCTCCTTTACTTTAAATTTTCTGTTTATTCTTTTGTTATGCCTCCTCCACTGACCACAAGTACAAGTTTTAATTTTTAAGTCTATTCATGCTTGGTCATGCAGCTTTTTCATCTACATGTGAACACTTGGGGAAGTAAAGTATGTCTCTGCATCATAATTTCTCCATGCCAAGGCTGCACAACTGCCACCATCCTTATAATGTTAATGAAATATAACATGAATTGTAACATGGAGGGGAGAGAGTTTTATTTTTGTGAAAGAAAGGAACATATGAAGGAGGCAGATTGGTCTGAAAAACATGTGCAGGGAAGTTTGAAACTGTGAGGCCAACTTTAGCAGAATGAAGTACCAAAGCAAAGCTCTATCAGCATTATGGTAAAACTACCTCCGTTGGTACTGACTGGAAACAGTGAAATGTGACTGGATGAAGACTGATGTTTGAACTCTCAGTTATTAACAGCTGTGTTATGGTATATCAGGTGTGCAAACAGATGGGCTTTTGCTAATGTGAAGCACATTGTAATGAGTTCTGGGCTATAGTTGTGTATATATTAATTTCTTTTTGTGCAGGATATGTAGGGAAGACAAGAGTATTATATTAACAGGAAGTTCATGAACATTTTGCTTGTCCAGAGTAAGTTGTCTAAATCTGTATGCAATAGATGATTGCTATGAGTTGTGAGGGTGGGTAAAGGTACAGTTTAGTGTTGTGTGAGGGCAGGTGACTCATCTTTTCACTCAAGATATTGAAAACAGTTGTCCCATATTTATACTCATTGTTTTGTACAGTACATGTAAAAATTTAGGTGGCCAGACATGCATTAGTATTATGCACAGGCTTCAGCTTTGTGCTCTGTGCAGTAGACTGTAGATGATGCTCTCTCTCTCTCTCTCTCTCTCTCTCTCTCTCTCTCTCTTCTCTCTCTCTCTCTCCTCTCTCCTCTCTCTCATCTCTCTCTCTCTTCTCTCTCTCTCCTCTCTCTCTCTCTCTCTCTCTCTCTCTCTCTCTCTCTCTCTCTCTCTCTCTCTCACTCTCTCTCTCTCTCTCTCTCTCTCTCTCCTCTCTCTCTCTCTCTCTCTCTCTCTCTCTCTCTCTCTCTCTCCTCTCTCTCTCTCTCTCTCTCTCTCTCTCATTTCTAGCAAGCCTCAAGTCTGAGAAGGAATTTCCTGCTAGTGATCTCAGAATTTTTTGTACAAGAGAGTGTGCCAGGAGGTCTGCACTCATCTGTTTGCCTTACATACATTTCTTTGCACCACAGAATTTCTCTCCAATCTTCATGGTGCCTGGCAAGTGGATGTCATATCCTGAGGTGGCCAAAGTTTTTATCCTGATAGTGGAAGGATTGCCTTGGAAAGAAATTTCTGTGGATGTTGAGTACCTAACGTTGTTCTATCATCACAGGCAATAAAAGTGGTTGAAAAAGGCTGTGTCTGACTTTGTTATTCTTCCCAGGAAACCCAAGACGGGATGCTCCAGGAAAAATAATCATCACTAATACTTATAAGGAGGAGAAGTGGTCAGGAATGCAAGAACCCAAGATTCATGGCCTGAAAAGTATAAAAAATGCATCCTGAACAGCTGAGTGATGTTTCTTAGCAGACTGTTTAGTATCACTTTACCAAATTTTTATCACCAATCCATATTGGAACATAAAACACTAATGTGTTACCAAGAAGTTAAGACTCAACTTTGAATTCCATACTGGTTATGTGGTCATGTATGCATAATTCATCACATCAGGACCACTGACATTAGTGGTGGTTTTGTGGAAATTCCCTTGTATGAAGGAAGAGGATGATGTGTCGAGGAGGAAAGGGTCTTTATGTAGGGAGGTGAGGTTACCTGTCATTTCCATATCTCAAGCCTTAAGATTGGTGACCATGCAGCCACTCCCATATTGACAAGTGTTATTGTCACACAGTACCCTTGTTCACAGCAGCAGTATCAGTAGGTTTAACACTCAGACTGATGTCATGTTCATGGGGTTCGACCCTTGGATTTATACCAAAGTTGCCCTGATTGTGTGACACCAGTTCTGCCATCACTCCCTCCTATGAACCACACTTCACTAATGGTACCTAAGATACTTTAGTACCTGCCACTCCCTCTGTGGTATCGGCATGGAATTGAAAAAAGTGTTAGTCAGTGTAGTTTTGCAGGCATTTTCATATTCCTCTCTTGAAACTGTTTAAGTTCTAGAAAGAGGAAAAAACTGAAACAGGTAGAGACTTGTAGAGTTTACCAGTGAAAGAGATAAAAGAGTAGAGATGATGGTTAAAGTCTATCTTTGGGAGTTTGACAGAATATGGTTGAAAGTAAGTAGAGTCTCATGCAGCAAGACCATGGGAGGGAGAAGGAATGCAGTTAACTTTAGAAGTGCTGTAACCTTGGATATAACAGTAGATGATAGCAAGAGGTTTGACAGTGCAGTGGAATGTGAATTTAATAAAGGTTAGCTAAAAGAGGAGAGCTGATAAAACAAAGCTTTTAACCATTCTAGTTAATGTACAGTAGTTGGTTACTTCATTCTGGAAATTAAAGCTGTTTTTGTTGTTTTTGTTGTTCGTGATTACAAGACTTATTCCATATCCTTTAAGTATTCCATATCCTTTAAGTATTCATCTAGGGACAAGTCTAGTAGCACGGTGTAATTAATGGAAATTTTTTACTGTAATCAATGATAAATCAGTGTTTGGTCATGAGAAGGGTATTATTACCTTGCTGAGGTCACTCATCCTTTGTATTTACATACATATGAATAATGTTTCAAAAATTTATTGCATAGAAAGTGAAGTCATCAGCAGGTGTCTTCAACTCGATGTCTTATAAGTATCCACATAATTGAAATTACACTAAACCACAGGAGCAGGAAATGCATGTGTCATTTTCATTGAGTGTCATGCTTGGATGAGAATGACACACACACACACACACACACACACACACACCAGTGGCAGGCTGTCAGAGGACAGCTAAGTGTTGGGCAGGGTCACTGGATCAGAGCATATCATTATATAAACAAGCGAAGGACATTTAAGCAAGAGGTTACTACTGCCTGTACATACTAGTTGCTATTTAAGGAATATTCATTTTGATGTTTTGTTTTGATGCATCCTTCTTTATTGAATGTAAAGAAATTGCTTATTGATAAGATGAACTTTTGTCTGTGTCTCTAGCATGTAAGCACTTGGTTCCTCTCCTTCACACACACACACACACACACACACACACACACACACACACACACACACACACACACACAAATATGAGGATGAGTAGGTGAGTTGAAGCAAAGAGAATTGGGGCACAGTTTAATACCTTGTTTCCATTTCAGAATGTTCGCACAGTGTTGCTATCGGTGATTTCGCTGCTGAATGAACCCAACACATATTCTCCGGCCAATGTGGACGCCTCAGTAATGTACAGGCGCTGGCGAGACTCCAAAGGGAAGGATAAAGAATATGAGAACATCATAAGGTTGGTATTTAGGCGAGATGTGAGTGGTGGGTACATGTTTTTGTTTAAAGAACACATATGCATACAGAAGCTTTGTATACATGTATGCAGAAGATTCACTCAAAATGAACTGTATTTTATTTGTTTGAATAATGCCAATATGATTCAGTAATCAAGATGAGAATGAAGTCACACTGCCTTTGTTTATCTCATTCAGTTTAGTTTGAACTCGTGTACCTTTGTAACATCATGTCTTGTTTCCAACTCTTTAATGCTTTTTTTTTTAGAAAACTAAATTTCTTCATACTGTTTGCATTAATATTTTTGTTTTCTTATCTACCTATTATTTATTTATTTATTGTCATTTTTTCACTTATCTTTTTTGCCACTTTATATCAAGAGAACCTTCCTCTCTTCCAGTTCATACTAACATGTATATATGTGCCATTGTTAGGTTTGTGTGTGAATGTCACTGATGCATGTGTATTTGTAGTTTTCTGTCTATTGCTGTGGATATGTATTTGTGTGTGTGTGTCACTGATGAATATGTGTTTGTGTGGTGGCAGGAAGCAAGTGATGTCGTCACGGGTGGAGGCTGAGCGGGACGGGGTGGTGGTGCCGCTCACGCAGGAGGATTACTGCATCAAAACCAAGGTCAAACCTGACGCAGAGCCTGTGGACATGTACGACTTCTATGATGACGACTATGATATTGATGATGACGACGAAGAAGAGGAGGAGGAGGACCTTTCTGGTAATGGTTAGCCATCCCCTGTTTGTCATTGTACATATATATATTTTTTTTAAAGTTTATACTGTATGTGTTTGCCTGTAAGGGCACCAAAGTTTATTCAGTTTATGTAACATGCTAAAAGTCAGTTCTATTAAGAAATAGAGCTCGTTTTTTTTTTTTTTTTTTTTTTTTTTATAGACAGTCTTAATATTCATGGAGCCTCTCATGATAAAAAGTACACACACAATTAAATGAAGCTTGTAGGTCATTAAATGACTTGCCATTTCTCCAGCAAATAAGCTTACCTTCACAGATCAGAATTTTGTCTTGCTCACTTTCTCTTTCTTTATTGGCCTCACTGTTTGAAAAATTTGCAAATATAATTTTCCTTCCCTGGAGAAATACTCAGTATCATTGGAAGTTTTTCTCATTTTAACTTCCATTTACATTTATGAAAAATGTAAACAAAAAAGTTGTTGAGCTTCTGTACTTTTCTCAGTATTCCCACATTCATGTCTTTTGTGCTGATGATTTGCATCTCGTATGTAATTCACATTTGTGTTTGGTCATGTTACCAGGAGAAATTATGTGTAACATGTACCAACTTCAGATCAGTGTGATTGTAATGCTTGCAGAGAACATTGAAAGTATATAGAAAATTTGAACAGTATTATATTCAGAGACGAGGTATATTGCACAGCATTCTGCTTGTCAATGGTTATATTATTTTCAAAATATACTCGTGTACTTGATCCCCACTCAAAAAAAAAAAAAAAAAAAAAAGAGGCTGGGAACTCCATAAGGCATGATGTCATTGTTAGTGATGGGTGTGGACAGGACATATTCTGTATCCTTCAACCAACTAATGAGACAAAGATACAGAGGTAATATATTTCATTGATAGAAGTTTTCCTTAATATTGGTGCACCTGTTAGGCATGCAGATTCAGTGACTGCTACCCCTTGCCCTTATGAACATTACTTACCTAGAATATTGTAATGGTTACATAGTATTTTCAGTTGATATAACTTTTATGACTTTATTGAGACTTTGCTGATACATTTTCACTATGGCAGCAGAAATTGATGACGGTGACGACAGTGGAAATGGAGAGTCGTGATAGGCTGGCGGTGGCATTGGAGGACGTCTGGTTTCCGGCTCGAGTGCTTAAACGTCCATAAGGAATAGAAGACAGAAAATAAGTCATTCATGGTATACTTGTTCATGGTGTTGCTGACGATGTAAATGGATCTTGAGTTTCTCCTGAAGTGCTGTGGTGATATAGGATGAAGGTTAGTGGAAACTTCCACCGCACCTCCTCCCATACATCATGCTTCCCTCACACTCTTACTACTATTGGCCCCACACAGCTGAAGACTATGCCCCCATACTTTTAAGGACTAGGCTCCTCAGAACTAAACATTTGGCTGCACTTGAGGTACTTGCCTCATTCAGCTGAAGGTTTAGTTCCATACAGCTAAGGACTTAAATTTGCTGGTTTGGACTGTGTCACATTAGACTAAGAACTTTGTTTTCAGCTGAGGTCAAGTACAGTAGAAATTAGCCCACACATTGATCCCCAGCCAAGGACATTGCACCACAATTGAAGGTTTAATGTCACACAAGAAATGACTTTTCCCAAATGCATAATTTTTGGTTACACACAACAAGGGACTTTGCTCCATACAGGTGAAAATTAACGGTATACAGCTGAGAACTTGGACTGTACAGACCTGAGGAGAGTCAAGTTCCCTCAGAACACATGGTAAATAACTGTTTTCCACACTATGTGGTGTTCCATGAATTGAAATGTGTGGAACCTGACTGGTCTTGTTCCTGACTTGTTCTTCAAACTGCTCCAGCTGTTTATGAACTCTGGGTATAACAATAGCAACAATAATGTGAAATAATTTTTGCAATTTTATCTTCTGGTAAATCATTAATTTTTAATGTGAAGTTATGAGAGGAATAGTTGCATAAGAAATTACTTGATGGTTGTTTCATGAATTACCTGTGTAATGAAGAGGGGTCTGAAATGTAAAGAAAATGTGCAATTACAGCAACTTTATGGATGGAAGACATGTACTGCCTCCACTGAAAGTTTCAAAGTATTGGCATTAAGGAAAGAGTGATTATAGAGATGAATGTGACATTGTGTTGCTTGGTGACCTGCCTCCCTGACAGTGCTTCAGTGAGAAAATGTAAGGAAGGAGGACACTCAGGTTAGCAGTGTGTGGTGTAGGATAATACTTCTAGTAGTGATAATGTGTATGTCTGAGAAAGTATGCCATTAATACCATGTCAAAAATTCTCCATTTCCTTTCTTAAAAATTCTTGCTGCAAAGTATGACTCCCCCTGTCAAGTTTTTTTCCACTTCACAAATAATAAATCCATCCAAATTTAGATATATACCTACTTTCTGCTACACGGCCTCAGTATGACCCAACCACACAGTGAGGGCATATCACACTGTGGGTCACATGTTAAGCTAAGCTAACACCTAGGCCACTTTTCAACCACCTTATGGGCACTTTTCTGGGCCACCTTGGAGCTTCCTTCATAGATGCTGAGTGTTGGGAATTTTGTTTGTATACAATGTAAATTCTGATTGACTCCCTTTGAAGTTTACTTTCCACAAACTAAGCTGCCCAAGGGGAGACTATGTGGAAGAGTTGACTTGAAAGTTAAATGGAGGAGGTTTACTGCAGGAGATTCATTGTACATAACTCATTGTCATATTTATAATCACCTTTTCTGTGAACAAATGATATGAGGCATGTTACCATGATGAGGAAACAACATGAGTTTAAAGTGACAGTTCTCCTACAACATTTCAGCAGCTCAATGCCTGTGAATGGACATTTGCTCATTTCTCTGTTGTGTTCTCTCAGTTATGATGTTGAAAGTATTACCTTTAGTAGAGTTCATAACGATATTGGCACATGACCTCACAAAGTATACCTTTTTGCACCATAAAAGTCCTTGAATTGATATATTAGAAACTGATTTTTAATAGCATTCTTTGTAGTATAGTGTCAAAAAATATTCTTTGTATGTATGATATTTTTAAAGTTACAACATCACGTTGATTTGTGCGTTAAGCATTTAAGTATTTACCTGTCGTATTTTGTTCCTAGTGCAGATATTTTTATTGGAAGCAAAAGTCAAAGAGGTGTGAAATGCTGTACTGAGCAGGAAACAGACTGCTGCACTTTTGTATGATAAGTAATTTAAGGAGATGCAGGCTTCATTTAGTGTAATAAAAATATTGTTACAACTCATTGAGTATTTCTTGCTCCATCCCTTGAATCATTGCCATAGGAGAAAGTTAGTGCCAGTTCAAAAGCCATAATGGGATAAGGTAGATCCATGCCATGTTAATGGTGATATGCTACACCTAAGAGAACATGTGAAACATGTGAAAATGCAGACTTGTTAAAAGAAAAAAAAAAAAAAAATGTTAGGCTTTTCCACCCCTCAAAAAAATGTCAGCAAGAAATGATCAGCTAGGTATTTGAAGCAGTGCAAAGGTATTGGGTATAAAAATGGATGGGCTCATAAACGAAGAAAGATAATGGTACCTGTTGGTATTCCTGGTGATGTAACACTAAGGTTGTCAAAGGAGGGGCTGGATGTTCTAGGTTGAAAAGTCCTGAATAAAGCTAGAATTAATGATGTATCATACAAAAAACTGTGATGAATAGAGGAAAGTTTAGTCTAGTACTTAAAATGCTTGATGAAAGCATGTTTTTCAGTTGATGTATGTGGAGGAAAAAAAATAACAGTGGAAGAGAGTATGTGGAAATGTGTTTTATAGCTTTCACAGATGATGGAAAGATATCAGAGGATGCTGTCACTCTATTCCCTGCTTGTAAAAAAGAGCATCAAAAAAATGGAACTGAGAACTCCCATATCTGTATTTTCATAATTTCTATAATGAAGTAAGGCATGACATCTTGGCTATACAATCCCATTTTAATGAAGATCTCAGCCAGTTATGTATGGGTTGTGTGTTGTGGATATTTGTGAGTAAAACCCACCTGTGCCCATCTTCCCTTGCTCTTATGGAGATTAAAAAAAAAAAAAAAATCTGCGAATGAACAATTTTCATTGGGGATAGTGATATATAAACATGGTGAGATGGTGGGAAAATAAATAACGGAGCTGTGAAAGGCAAGTGTGTCATAGGATGACTTGCAAGGATTATGAAAGGGAGGAATGTGTTCATGGATGTAAGGAAGAGTTTAATGAATAGTATTTTCCTGCCAACATAAGTGATGGGATCATGAGATAGAGCACAGCAGTCACCGTGTATGTTGTGGAAATGAGTTAGGTACCTATCTCAGAAGGGAATGTGGTGACCATGATAACATGAGGGAAATGAAGATCTGTGTAAGAGCTGCAGTATCAGCACCTGTGCAAGTAGGAATTCCAATGTGAAGTTGCAGAATGGGTAATTGGATGAAACACTGAAATAGGATGGCCACATTGAAAGGATAAAGAGGAAGAACAAAGAAAGATTTCATACAGGAGAGAAGAGGGCCACTACCCAGGTGAGGGATAAAGTAAAGGAGTAGTACATGTATGAAACCAAAACCAGTAGAAGCTGAGCACTTGAACCAGCAAGAAGGAAATATTTGGAAAGGAAGAAGAAAAGGTTCACCTAGCATGTCACCATATTGGAGATACATAGATAGATGGACAGATACATCAGGAATGTTCTCATTAACCATTGAGGTAGTGAGAGGCTGCTTCAGAATTTGATGATAAAGAAAGTGACTTTAGTATTAAATAATTGAGTTGGAGAGTAAATTTGATTTCTAAGGGGGTGGGTATACCCAAAGAATATTGATGGTAAAAAAAAAAAGTAAATAAATAAAAAAATAATAATAATAAAATAAAAATTGTATGAAAAGCATGTACAGGGTGACCCCCAAAAATCTGACATAATTTGAAATGTGAATATCAGAGTGGCCATGTCCCAGGCTAGGTAAACAAAATTAAATAGGCATGTTGAAAATAATAAATTATATGTATATATATATATATATATATATATATATATATATATATATATATATATATATATATATATATATATATATATATATATATATATATATATATATATATATATATATATATATATATATATATATATATATATATATATATATATATATATTTTTTTTTTTTTTTTTTTTTTTTTTTTTTTTTTTTACAGAATTTACAAAGCTTCACAAAAGTTCATTATGTGCACCGCCTGTGACTCGACACACGTCAATTTGATACTCCAGCTCCTGCCAAACACGGTGTGTCATGTCTTACGTAACATTCTCCAGCGCCTCAATGGTTCTGATGTACTTCCTCTAGGTTTACAGGAAAGGAGGGGGGGGGATAAAGACCAGTCCTTCCAAACAGTTCCATTTGGAGGACATAAAATCCCCGTGCCACAATCCAGCACATGATGGAACTCTCTGCGAGTGAATGTGTTCTGCGCCATCTCCAAGAAACGTCTTCATGGATTTTTTTTTGAGGGAAACGTGACTGGCGATGTTTACCTGCAAATACCACATAACTGGTTAATGGTTATTTGACGAGCTCATTGCAAATGGGCATGAACACGTCGTCTTTTAACAACTCACTGGAAGCTTGCATGACTGTGAGGGCGGGCTTGTCTCAATGAGAATCTATTTGAGTTGTATCGGGCGTGTCAGTGATAATGACCTTGTGCTACCGAGATGGCCACCACGTTCACCTGACTTGATTATGATTTTCTTCAATGGGGCTATGTGATAGGACTGATCTATATTACCCCTCCCTCTTCCTACAAGTAAAACAGAGATTCAGCGAGACGTGGAAAGTGTTACGCAAGACATACTACACACTGTTTGGCAGGAGCTGCTGTACTATCAACTTCACGCGTGTCGTGTCACAGGTGGTGCGACAACTGCACATATTGAACATTTGCGAAGCGTTGTGAAATGGGGTTATAAAACCTACATCCCTTTAAATATCTTGTTAAAATCTGGTAAATAAATCTTTCTGTAGTACTAATATTATAAGACTAAGTAGTAGTGGTAGCAGCAGCAATAGTAGTAGTAGTAGTAGTAATAGTAGTAGCAGCAGCAGCAGCAAGTAAAATTATTATTATTATTATTATTATTATTATTATTATTATTATTATTATTATAATTATCATTATCATCATCATCATCATCATCGATGCATCATTAACAGGCAATAATTTTAGAAATAACACAGGTATCCGAAAAAAATATAGATATAGATAGATAGATAGATAGATAGATAAAAATAAGCATAAATAAATATATTTATACATAATAAATAAATAAAACATTCATATTTAATCAATGTAGCTCAGCAGAACAACAAACAAATGAATTGCAGAACACATCAATAAAATGAATTCAAAGCACTATTAGCACGGCCACGAGAGAGAGAGAGAGAGAGAGAGAGAGAGAGAGAGAGACTCGACTACTGTGCCAATACCTAGACGAATACAAAAGAAATAGATCAGATTAATAAGCAGCATAGTACCAATCTTAGTAGTAGTAGTAGTAGTAGTAGTAGTAATGATACAAACAATACAAAAAAAATACAACTTGTTTTCATCCCCCACAAAAAAAAACAATAACATACCATGGGAATGTAATAAGTAAAACTAGACCAAGCATTAATACACAAAAAAAAATAAATAGATAAAAAATAAATAAATAAAATAAAATACTTCACGGTCAGCTTGGGAGCCGTTGGGAAGAATGACAGGGGCCAGACAGAGAGAGGGGGGCGTGGAGGGAGTGGGGTTCTGTGTTCTGCTGCTACTGTCTGGCTGTCTGGCTGTCTGCTGGCTGTGATCCTACTCCTGGCTGTGTTTTTTCCTTCTACAGCCTGCAACAGACGCATTCAGTACAGCACTAATATCCCCCAAGCAGCAAGTGTACTAGAGGAAGTGTAAGTCTTTAGTGTATGATGAGTATTGTGTCCGCCAGATGACTGTGTGTGTGTGTGTGTGTGACTCACTGTTTGCATCCCGAGTCGTGTGTATGGTTTCCAGGTTTCCATCCCGAGATAACTGTATCAGGTAGACAGAAATGAAGTGAAGGGCTGCAGGGCCATTGGTAGTGCTGGTGGTGGTGTGAAGATGCTCTCAATATCAGGTTCAGGCTGTTGTCGGGAAGATGCCTTCAACTAACGGCGATTCCTGAATGCTTCTCTTCATTAATGTTCTCCTCTTATCTTTTCTTCCAAAATCGGTTTAATGATTGTCACATGAAGGACTCCACCGAGGCACCACAGGGATAGCTTTGGGAAATATCGAGATAAAGCTAGCCTACTATTTTCCTGGCGAAACTACATTTCTCTGATAGTTTTTGGCCCGTTTTGAATGAATCTGCATGTTATTTTTCCTACAAATCATTAGTTTTTATTTTTTCCCTCCATCCCTCCATCAGAAACTAATGCTTTATGGTAAAAGACGAAAAGCAGATTAATACAAAATTGACCAAAATCTACCAGAAAAAAATGGTTTCATTCTCAAATAAGTAACATAGCATTAACATTCACTCACAATGTTCCCTCTGAGAGGACTGGTTGCCTCTTGCCTGTGGCCACCAGCTGGCTGTCACCACTACCACCACCTAACTTAACCTAATTAAAGTAATCTAAGTATGCTTCATATGTTTGGGGGATTTCACTCATACTGCTCTCTTATACAGGGTGGTATCAAGGGCTTTTTGTCTCATCAACTCCTCTCCTCTAACTGACTGTTTTAGCCTTTTTCTCATCACCGCAATGTTGCATCTTTAGCTGTCTTCTACTGCTATTTTCATGCTAACTGCTCTTCTGATCTTGCTAACTACATGCCTCCCCTCCTCTGATGGCCTCACTGCACAGGACTTCCTTCATTAGACCCATGTGCCTTCAAGTTTGACCGAATGCAGTAAACAATTCGCGTCACTATTTTAGACCCACATGGTGACGCGAATTGTTTATTTCATTTGGTCAAACCTGAAGGCATACATAATAAACGTAAGATATGTGTAGCACTACTAACCATTAAATACTGTATTAATATAATCCATCACTAATCATGGATTATGCTAATTAGGGCAATTGACTCCTCATAATACAAATGTGGAACTCAAGGGGTTGGGGTCTTAAGGAAGCCTGTCACCAAGCAATGGTGTAATGGTCTGATCTTTCCTGGAGTAGTCACACCTGAACTCGGTAGCAGTACAAAGGGATCTGTCCTTCCGGGCTTCGTCCCTGCTGGCCCTCAGCACCTCACACCTGCAGATCTTACCCTTTGGTTAGCAATAGTTTCCAGGTGATCCATTCCTCTACAGAGATCCCTTTGTGACTTATCTACCCTATACGCCATGTCATCAACTTTACCAAATAAACACGACTCTCACTACCTCTCTACAGCTAAGCTTTCCACAGCTAGTTCCTCTCATGCAGCTTCACTACTGCAATTAACTACTATAATGAATTCAGTTTCCTTAATCTCTACTCTAATTAACTCAGTTTCCTTAGTGTTACCCATGCTTCATATTAGTCTCACCATCAGCCTCACAGGACCTTGTGAGGCGACACAGCCAATGATTATACTCCCCTCATTTACTTAACTTTTATAGCACCAGAACTTACTACTAACTTATTACACTAGTTCACTTCAACTCTCATAACACAGAACATATTATTTAGCATATGCTTGTTCAACAACAACCCAACCTCATTCATTTTATGTAATTTTCGCTTCATCGTTTCTCACTCTTTGTCATTCATATATGTAATTCCATTTTCATCCTCAATCAGTTTCATTCTATTTAGCAGTCCTTAGGATTGTTCTTACTTTCAGAGAGAGAGAGAGAGAGAGAGAGAGAGAGAGAGAGATGGCTCTGACTTTTGGGATTTTACTGTATGAATACATGTGACACCAGCAGTGGATAAATGTAACCTATACTTGTCAGACATGTAACTTGGAATGATAATGCACAAAATTCAGGATGATAAGAATTTAGGACTAGACATGAAACTAAAGAGGGTACTGTATATATTTGTTGTGTTATCTCAAATGCAGTAGTGCAAATGTGCTTATTTTGATCTATTTGTGTTTTGATTGTGTAATTTTTTATATTGTTTTCTGGTTCCCTGGAACCAATTCATTTTTTCCCCTAGGTTCTTCATTCTCCATAACACGCATTTGCCATAATGAACGCTACACTGGAAAGAACTATGTTTCTTGTCACATACCCGTTGTACGTTATAATGACCAAGTGTTGTCGTATACCCAACTTTATATATATGTATTTGGGTACGCGACAATGCAGGATTGTTATAACGTACAACTGCAATAACACAATAACAAATTTTAATAAATGTTTAATTAGGATAACAAACCAAAACTGCCATGACGAACTAAAGACTCATGCAAACACTGTAATTTTAATAAAAATTTATTACGGTATCTTATAACAACACAAATGGTGTTAAAAAGCATGTAATTTACTGATAAGCATTACACGACA